>NW_027112147.1:5193-7327 GCF_000696795.3 Halyomorpha halys | reverse complement strand
ATATGTGATAATTATGCATAAACAACGAATAATTGTTTTTAAAGTTATTTAATCCTGGTCAACTATTATTTCTTTGTTCTACTAAATTGCATAAAAAAATTTTACTATCAATAAAATTGATCAGTAAATAATTTCAGTCAAAAACTGCTTTTGATCACTCTAAATTTTCTGTTACAGAATATGTTCGATGATGATCTGTATGTATGATCTGATTCGAGTATGATCTGTTCGAATTACAGAATATTCGAGCAAAAATTTTTTTTATAAAAATTCGAAACCGGTTAAAACCGGTTTTTTGGACAAATTACTATCCGAAAACCGGTTTTCTAAAATGTCGGTTTTTGTATAAACCCTAGCAATGACTACATCATCTGCATATGCTAAATGTTGTGACAGTTGTAAATGATCTCTCCTGGATTATTAATTTATGATACCAAATCATAATAAGTATACATGTTTAACATAAATGTTTAATTTAAACTAAATAATATAATAAAACTCAAACTATCAATTTTTATCATTAAATGTATATACATCCTCAAATATAACAATACCGAAGCATTTACGGGTCAGCAAGTTTACAATAGATAAACATTAAAATGTTTAATAAAAACAATAAACATAAAAATATATTTTATAACAGAAGAAAATATCATATTGCCACTATTTTATAATTTAACCGATTATCGTCAAAAAGGAACATTTAGAGATGGTAAATAACTTTATATAAAAATTTAAGATTATATTTTGAAATATTACAGTGATAAATCTTTTTTCATTTGGGTCCTTTAAAAGGAATTAAATTGTGATCTACTGACCTCGTGGAGTACTATATTCTCCAGCAGTCCCAGTAACAATCCAAGAATAATTTATATACAATATTTCCATAAATATTTTTTCAGACCAGAGCTCAAAATAAAATTTGCGTAAGAAATTAATAATTTAATTTAACCAACAATTTATCCCTTATTTAGGAGTTACTGAAAAAAAATAATACGTTCGAATTTTATGAAAATGTATATTTTTTTAGGAGTAAAATAAACGATTTAGACGATTCAACACGCTTTTCATCTTTTTGATCCAATTTTCCTCAACTAAGAGCACTAGCCAATCAGAGAGCAGATTGCAGCTGATAGCGCACTCTGGGATAATCTACTGACTTTAAACTGACTTAAAATAGCTTTTGCATTACATGGAGACTGCATTACGTGCATCACAACCAACGTGCATCCTATTATGTCCCTATGAATTCTAACTTTATACGAAACTTCTATTAAAATTATTATTCAATAAAAATGAAAATAATTTATTTAAAATATTTATGAGTTGATAGTTCACCGTTATATATAATATGAGGAGGTGAACAAAAAATAAAAATTTACTCATTTGTGCCAACGTTTCGGCCAGGATTTCAAGCCTTCATCAGGGCTAAGAACAAACACAATATAAGAACCATAATAATTAAATGGAATTACAGAAAAAGCAAGAAACATAAGGAAATATCAGATAATATAGATGCGTAAGTAGAATATAGAGGGGAAAAAGTAACACTAAATTCAACAATTAAAAAAGAATATAATATAAATTTAATAATTAAGTAAATTAATTAATTAAAAAAATTAAAATCTGTACCGCTATAACTTAGGAAGGGTCAGGAGTGCAGTACTTTGTAAGGAAGTACTGTTACTAGGCCAACGGTTGTGCAAGGAGGTGATTTGGTCAGAATCACGCTCGACTGCCTGATTCTTTACATAATTAAGGGTACCCAATTTATGAGGCTGGGTGGCTCCAGGACCCATAGGGGTTGACTCACAGCTACAGAGTAACAGAAAACAATTTTCTACCCAATCGGATTAGAACCCGGCTTTTTAGAGTTAGTAGCATAGCACCTTACCACGGTGCCACCGCACTCCCATAAATAAATACATGTACAAAATCGTAAAATAAATTACAATTGAATTAATATAAAAAATATATAAATAAAAGTATATGTGGTTCATTAAATATGTAAATAACGTAAATAGGATAAAAAAAAAAATAATAAAGCTAAGAGCACTGAGTTATATAAATAACAGTAATAAAATGCGATGAACATAAATGATAAAGTAGGAAATGAAGATTACCCTATTGGTGT
>NW_027112147.1:4608-4983 GCF_000696795.3 Halyomorpha halys | reverse complement strand
TTTCTAGTGAGGACTTAACCAATTTTCTAGTCGCTCTACAAAATTCTTCACAAAACTATCTCGAACTACGCGAGTAAGTTTCCATTAAATTTACAGGGACACAACATCATACACTTCTTTTTTTCCAAATAAAAACGCAGTTGGATTAATCCGGTATACCCAAGGTATTTCCTGAATATGGGTTCCTCCGGAATTATTAAGATTCACCGTGAATGTTTGCGTCGAGCAAACAATTCATAAAAGTACCTACATTTCAATCATACTAACAGAGGACAACTTTAAGATAGAGAGGAAAAAACAGGTTTTCGATCCTGTGGACGAAACTAAAATGTATATAATTAAAAGGATTTAGTGAATGACATAAATTCTTCCTTA
>NW_027112147.1:0-738 GCF_000696795.3 Halyomorpha halys | reverse complement strand
GACTCTTCCAGCATAAAGGATTATTAAATTTAAAATGTATATCTTATATGTAGTGGGGCCGAAAATAACTTAGGTCTACAAAGATATGATGTTCAGATTATCTTTTTCAGAAGCTTATATTTGGAGAAACCATGTTTGGAATACGGTTTTCCCACATTAGGGCTTATCTCAGATATGATGACATGTTTCCTAGATAACATAAAATTAAAAAATAAGCTAAAACCACTAAGTTATATAAATAACAGTAATAAAATATGTTGAACATAACTGATAAAGTGGGAAATGAAGATTATCCCATTGGTGATGGATCTGCCTCCAGACGGTATAAGAGCCCGCCCGAGAGTGGAAAAAAAGTTAGTTATTTCCCCTTAATTTTTGATTATTTCAATATAAACTGAGTATAATTACTAGTCAAAATTGATGAGTCTGTCAAGATTAGTATTATATTAAACTAGCTTTAATTTGAATGCTAATAGACAATTATACTTCAAATGTAAGATCCCAAGAGAACAAAAAAGCAGTTATTTCACCACAATTTTTGATTACTTTAATGAAAAATATGTATAATTACAAGTCAAAATTGAAGAGTCTGCCAAGTATAGGTTGGGGGAATAAAAAAATAATAGCTGTTTCAAAACATTAAAAAAAAAAAAATCATGCTAAGTTCTATTTTAAAACTACCAACAACACTATAAAACCTAAAAGAACATCATTTAAAGTAACGTAAATTTTCTAATA
>NW_027112146.1:59248-59494 GCF_000696795.3 Halyomorpha halys | reverse complement strand
CCATTAAACTAGCCTTAATTTGAGTGCTAATAGACATCTGTACGTCACATAGTTCCTGAGATATAGATTTCTCAAAATAAATTAACTAACTACTATTCTTTCAGTTGATTTTACAGAAATTTTGCTTTTTAAAAGTAATTATACATAGTTTTCATTAAAGTAATCTAAAATTGGGGTGAGATAACTGACTTTTTTCTCCTCTTGGGCTCTTGTACAATGACTAAGAGTTGCTCCTATTGGTACTGC
>NW_027112146.1:54000-55232 GCF_000696795.3 Halyomorpha halys | reverse complement strand
GAGAAAAAAAAGAAGTTAATTTGAGAAAATGACTAAGAGAAAAAATAAATAAAATAGTAGTAATGTCAATAAATAGAATAATTAATTCATAATTTTAATTTATTTATTTTAAATAATTTATAATTCAGAACAGAATGTCCTGCAGCAGCCTGGGCTTCAACCTTCGAGATGAGGTTAGATTTCCCAAGTTGTAAGTTACTGAAAAACAGTTTTTTTTTCGTTCCTTATCGCATATAATGGGTTAATTTATGTTACCAAATCACAATGATATATTATACGTATTGCTTCGAGGCATTAGTCATTATTACAACAATATGTCGTTTATTAAGGTTTTTTGCCATCTGTCCCTTTTACCTGTTCAGGTAAGGAGCCTTTTGAGGAACCTTTTACTGTGTCCCTGGATATATACACATCTGTGTTTGGTTTGCCACGTTCCCTAATTGGATCTACCAATAGTTAAGTGGTTACAACAAAAACGACAGCTTTTGACGAAGGATCAGAATCAAATTAAGCAGGTGCAGGCCCTTCCTGGACATGTCAAACTTTCTCACACACTCTCGGGCCTGGGGAGTGGGACGCCTACCTCGGAAGCATTCTGTCACCTACAGCCAATGAGGAATTAGATTCAAAAATAAGGTAACGCCCTAAAAGGGAAGTGGGAGAAAAGACACAGGAAGACTTATACGAGAGAGGACCAGGCTTGAGAGAGCAGCAGAAGAAACAAGAACGAAGAGGGGCAAGATACACTTCGACCAGACGAAGTAGTAAGAAGGGCCATGAGACCTGGACATCACTTATGAACGAGACGACAACTACGGAACTACATCCCACGGCATCAGCAGCTATAAGTATAAAGTATATAACAAGTAATAATGTAATAACCTATATTTTATGGCAACCATTTATTTGAATCATTACAACCATTTTAATCATAGTAATAAATTGTAAATAAATAGTTACTCTCATTATGTAGTTTATATACTATATATAATCCAATATACCACCCCTTATTATATTATATAATTAATAGTAACAGCATTTATTAATTTTTTTTAAAAGTATTTATTTAATGTAATTTACAACTGTACAAAATAATACAATAGGTAAATATGTAGTATGTTTCATACACACTTTAAAAACTTGGGAAGGAACCACCCATTGGTGGTACTTCAAACATTAATTTAAATTAGAAGGTCCTGTGGCCATCTTCTTTTCAGACGCCTCGGAGGATT
>NW_027112146.1:47961-49742 GCF_000696795.3 Halyomorpha halys | reverse complement strand
CGGAGGATTATCAGGGATTGTTAAGGATGAAAGATTAAGAATTAATGGGTTAGGATGGTTAAGGAGTTTGGAATGAAAAGACGCATATCTGTTTTGGGTCAAATCTGCAACACATGGGATGTTAAGGTTATTAAATATAAAGGTATTTAATTGGTAAACTGGTAAACACACCAAAGCCTTTGGAAAAGAATCCAATCATAATAATAGTTTTTTAGGACTCAATATATAAATTAATTAATTAACTTATTTTTGGATAATGCCCTTCAGCGATTGTCCTGGCATCCCGATTAAATCTCAGTATACAATAATTTATAACTAACTACTAAGTGTGTTCATTAAATTCATATACATTGCCGGGTCAGCTTGTAATATATATATTTATTTTTATAGTCAATCGTATATATTTACGTGTTACGTACTTATATAGTTATTGGTTATTTGTTGTATTGTTACGTTGAATATAGTATGAGAGTTGACATTAAACCCGCGTATACAATACGTGTGTTATGACTTAATGCTTGGAACTTGGACTAAGTCCCCCTCCCCCCGCCTGTCGTACGTCATTCATCAGCATTACACGTGGCCTCAATTGACTTTTTATGGTTGCTGCATCCCAGGTTTTTTTGTTTTTAATAGTTAGTGGAGTTATTGCTCAGCTCGTAGTTGGACCTCGCATTACAGTCCACAGACCATAAACTACATCTCGAAAACGACGTCGACGTCCTTCACTCGATCTGCGAATTAAATAACATAAAATTCAGTGAAGACTAAAATTAGTTTATTCTAACATATTTACAAGAACTACATGTTACTCTTACTATTACAGTGTGTCTCTCTTCTAACTTAGCTATCTAGTGCTAGGAAATATATATGTACACTTGAGAAGAGGGGGTAGAAAGAATAGTGAAAATAGGAGAAGGGGTTTGGACCAATCAGATAATTTAGGAAATTAGGCGGAGCCTAGAGAGCCTATGAAATTAGAAATAAATATCTGGGTGGGGGGAAAAGGCGTGACTAGCAACAGGGTGGTCAGGCTTCCCAGAAATTGGCGGTAAGCGATCATAACCTAAGGACTCGTGAGAACTGACTTACATGTGTTAAACATAAAATAGTTAGATTGATGCAAGTCCATTGTGAGATGACAGCTTGTACCTGCCTAAGTGTCAACCCTTGCTTTTTTACATTGATATAGAATACTAAGGAAAGGTCACTTCCTCTATAATCAGTGTCTGTCGAAATGTGCCAGATGTCTATAGTTTATACTATATAGTTTATAATGATAGTCTGTTTATAATAATAGCTGTTAAATACTATAGTGTTCGTTAACTTGCGCGCGGCGACATACTGAGATGCCGAGTTCGAGATTCGGAAAAATAAAATATTCATTTCTCTAATTAAAGTGCTAATTCAATTTGTAAAAAACAATTTCTGTGAATAACTTTTAATTGTGATAAATAATTTTAGTTTCTAAAATTCCATTTGTACAGATTTATTATTTGCTGCATTAAAAATAATGTTCATTTATTATTCTTATGCTTTGTAAATATCGAATTTTAAGAAGTATTTTTTTTTAAATTTAATTTAACCTATAATATAGTAATATTTATTGGTAACTATATTTATTTATTTTTTTATTTGATGTTGCTTGTTCACTGTGAATGATTGTTTTATAAATGACTGTGATTGATTAATTTATAAATTGAGCATAGATAATCTACAGGGTGGGATAATATAAGCACTTTACATCTACCGGAACATTTCGCTCTTGATACGCATTTAAA
>NW_027112146.1:44158-46603 GCF_000696795.3 Halyomorpha halys | reverse complement strand
TTCTCCTCTCTTCTTAAAAGTTATTATTTGTATCTATTTATTTTATTTTGTTTATACAGCTTAGTTCAAAAGTGAACAGTCGTACGAAACAAAAACAAAAATCAAATATGAAACTTACAAGTATACTATTTTTCGACTTAGTCCCCTTTCATTTCAACGCACTTCGTCCATCGTTGTACAAGCTTCATGATGCCCTCATAAAAGGAGGTTTTCGGTTGAGCTTCGAGTCAGGAATGCTTCGTTCATTGCTTCGTCCGAGGTAAATCGACGGCCTCTTATTGCCTCTTTAAGTGGAACAAACAAGTGAGAGTCAGAAGGGGCAAGTCTATATGGAGGATGAGCCAGTACTTCAAAATTGAGTTTCTGCTGCGTCAGCAGTAAGCGGACGGGCATTGTCGTGCAACAACTTTAGGTTAGGAGTAAGCATCCCACTGTAACCTCGCTGCTGAAACGTTGCAGAAACTCAATTTTGAAGTACTGGCTCATCCTTCATATAGTCTCAATCTTTCCCCTTCTTACGGGGGTGGGCTTACTGGACCAATCACTTGTTTTGTCCGCTAAAAGAAGCATTAAGGGGCCGTCGATTTAACTCGGACGAAGCAATGAAAGAAGCGGAGCATTCCTGGATCGCAGCTCAACCAAAAACCTTCCTTCATCATGAAGCTTGTACAACGATGGACCAAGTGAGTTGAAAAGTAATGGAAATATGTTGAAAAATGGTTTCCTATTAGATTTTTTTTTTATTTCGACTGTTCACTTTTGAGCTAAGCTGTATAAATAAAATAAAATAAATAGATACAAATAATAACTCTTAAGAAGAGCGGAGAAGAAAAGTTAATAACAATAAGAGAAAAAAAAATAAGTTAATTTAAGAAAAATTTTAGTTATGTCAATAATCACTCACTTACTCACTGTTGGGCGCTAGAGTCCTTGTAGGAACTGGGCCTCTGCCACCATTCTTTCCCATGCCTCACTGTCTCCAGCGAGACTCCTCCAATTTTCAACTCCCATTCCTATCAAATCATCCAGCCAACCAGCCTGGGTCTGCCCCTTTTCCTTTTTCCTCCTGGTGCACCATTTAGCATCCTTTTAGGCAGCATCCTTTCCACATGTCCCAACCATCTTAGCCTGTTCTTCTTAATAGCACAGAGGATATCAGGCTCTCCATACAATTCCTTTATTTCGTCATTCCTTCTGATTCTCCACCTGTGCTCCTCTTTAACGGCTCCAAAGATCTTTCTCAGGACTCTTCTCTCCCAAACCAGTAGAGCTCTTCTATTTTCCATGTCTCGCTGCCATATATTACCACTGGCCTGATTATTGTTTTGTACAACAAAAGCTTTGCTTTTGTGGAAAGACTTTTGTATCGGAGAACTTATTGCAGAGCATAGAAACATCTGGTTCCTGCTACCATCCTGCCCTTAATTTCTACTTCAAAATTATTGTTCTCCGTCACAACTCCTCCCAGGTACTTGAATCCACTGGAACTGTGAAACATGTTTTCCCCCTCATCCACAATATCTCCTCTCTTCCAGGTCTGTCGGTGGTTTTCATATATTTAGTCTTTTCACTATTTATATTAAGTTCTATATCCTGTGCTGCTCTCTTGAATTCTTCTACAGGACCGGCCAGTGCTGTTTTGGTTCTTCCTGTAATGACAACATCATCCGCATATGTCAATAATAGAATCGATAAGTATATAATTTATGATATGATAAGAGGATGTCGTGCAGCCGGCTGGACTTCAGTCTTAGGGATAAAGTTGGATTTTGGAATGGAGGCTCCTTTAACTGTCACTAACTGGGAGTGGAATTTTATGAATCGTTTAAGATGTGTTCTATTTGTAATTCCCGATGTAATTGGCTTACAAAAGTATTGGGATATCTTTATAAATATCTTTAATGGAGGTTTCTTATATATCCATGGCTCTGTCTGACTAGGTTGCACTATAGATATTCCTTTTTATTATTATCTGTCTTAGTTGATGTTCTGTGTTCCGTTAAACTACTCAATCGCTAATCTTAGCTTAGAGTTAAATGCCTATTGAAGGAGCCTATCGCAAGACAAAACGTATTAGGTCAGAGGATGCTGCTAATAGGATTAGAAAGAGGGAGCGACTTGCGGTCGGGCTAAGTACTAGAAAGCAGCCGGTAAATTATTGAGCCCCCCCCCCCAGGTTATTGACTGCCCCTGCGTCATCGGCTCGCAATAATTGATCTTGTGGTGGCCCATGTTTAAACGAATTATTGTACTGCTCAACGCCCGCTCCAATATTTATTTATAACATTAAGGGTCAGAGGAGGCTTCCTTGTACAGCGCCAGGTGTCCATGCCAAACCTGGTTCATTGTCGGAACTGTTTGTGGTTGTGCCAAATCGGGACTAATGACAGATTGCCAAGTTATAATAATGTGCACGTAATTATCTGCTAGTGGGATTATATAATA
>NW_027112146.1:41491-43664 GCF_000696795.3 Halyomorpha halys | reverse complement strand
CAACATCATTAAATGAAACTGTAGGGCAGTCAGTAGGTTTACGACGAAGGGTAAAGGTGATTTGATGGGATTTGTTGGAATTTCTCCATCTGATTAAATTTTATTTTTAAGTGGGTCAGATTGCAGTAGTTGAAAACACAAAAAACTGTGAAAAATAATAATTTAAATACAAATTATATTTTTTAAATAGTGAAATTAATTTCAGTTATTTTTTTCACTGCGACATGAACACTTATGTTTTTCTCTATCTAAAAAGTTATAAAGATGAGGGACTGTTTAGTTTACTAGCTGGACCAAGTCCCGGTAGTCATAGTCCCAGACTGGTCCTCCTTTATATTAACAAGGAAACTAGAAAAAATATAATGCAATCCTGGACATGGGGAAAAGATCCCGGAACGTTGACAAAAATGAATGGGAACTAGAGACAATAAATTAAATTACGTGGAGGCAAACAACTATTTAAACTTCAATTTTTTAATTATTGTTGTTACACAATTTTTTTTTAATTTTAAGTTCTTCAATTAAGGTTGTTCAATGCGTACAGTTTTGCTTTCTCTATGCATTAGATCTCACTTTCTCAGGAGAATTGAAAGTCCGCATGAGAGAGTTTCCTTACTTACTACCGCTACGTGTACGTACAGGTAACGGTCCTCATGATAATAAATTAAAAGTTCTCTCATCTTTTTATTTTTTTTTTATAAGCTGATCTACAAAGGTGACTATTATGTCTTTGGTTTGGCTCGATATTAGCTGTCTGATGATAAATATGTTTAACGGGTCATACGTGGATAGTGGAAAGGGGAGATCTGAGAGAGTGAGATAGGAAGAATACAATTGTCAAGTTAATGAAATAAAATTATTTAAAAACAATTTTGATCCTTTTTCTCAACTTTATTCTTTTTAAACCTTCCAACGTTTCGACCACTTAGGTCATTTTCAAGGATACCTACAAACAGCTCCTTTTAATTATTTTTATAACAATTTCATCATTTCCTTCACTTACGTACTGATTTTTTTGGTCTTACCTTTACTTTGTTTTCATTTTTTCTTCTAAAATTCTTAAAAATGCCGGCTAATTCCCTTTCTCCCATCTTTAAATAATTAATCATTAAAATAATATCATAATAACATTATAAAAGTTTTTTTTTTTTTTTAAATAGATTCCTACTTACAATTTCTTCTATACAATGCTTTCCCAAATTTAAAACTTTTACTAACCACTTTTCTTTCTATAATTTACATTTGCAAACTCCAAACAGAACCTACCTTTTTATAGCAGAACAAAAGACTCAATAGACAATAAATATCAATCGGGATTAGTGTATAAAATTCCATGCATTAATTGTCCAGCCATATACATAGATGAAACAAAACAATATATAAAAGACAGGATGTATCAAAATGAAAATGATGTAAAGAATAGGGAAAAGGGACCCAAAAAAACAACATTGGTTCAACATGTTGTTCAGAATAAACATAAATTTGATTTTGAAAATGTCCAAATCATTCATAAAGAGAATAATAATTTTAGAAGAAAGATATTAGAATCGATTTATATCTCAGAAAATATAAATTATACTATCTACTTCAAATCAGATTCCAAAAGACTGAACCACTATTCAGAAATTTTAAGCAGAATAAATATGTAATAATTGTATACAAAAAAAGATGAAAAATAAAAAAATGTTCAAATCCTAAAATAGTACAAGTATATGAATGGAATAAAAATGCAATAATAAAAGTGTAAATAGAGAAGTAAATGTATTAAAAAATAAATTAAAGAAAAGAGGGGGATAAATGTATAAGTGAGTGAAATACACATAAAATAGGAATAAACTAATTATAGAATTTAAATATATTAAAAAATATTTGTGTTGTAAGCCGAAAAATTAGTAATAAATGTTATTTAAATTATATTGAAAATGTAAATTAATGTTTTAAGAAAAATTATGTTATATGATAAGGTGATAAGAGAGTCCTAACCTGTTGAAGGTACGTTCTGTTTGGAGTTTGCAAATGTAAATGATAGAAAGAAAAGTGGTTAGTAAACGTTTTAAATTTGGAAAAGAATTGTATAGAAGAAATTGTAAGTAGGAATCTATTTTTAAAAAAACAAAAAAATTTATAATGTTATTATGATATTATTTTAATGATTAATTATTTAAAGATGGGA
>NW_027112146.1:38559-40396 GCF_000696795.3 Halyomorpha halys | reverse complement strand
TATACAGAAACTACCCATTGGTAGCATTCTAGTAATATTTCTACACTAGGAGGTCCCGAAGCCATCTCCTTTTCAGGTGCCTGGGAGGATTGTCAGGGATAGAACAAGAAGCTATGTTAGAAACGATAGGGTTTTGATGGTTAGGGCGTTTATAATAGAAGTAATGATATCTGGTTCGGCCTAGATCGGTTACAAATGGAACGTTAAAGTCTTTGTGGATGATTTTCTTTGTGACAAAGTAGGGAGCATGAAGGATTTTGGACTGTGAGGATTGAATGAGGGAGGAATTCGAAGGATTGGTAGAGCCACAAAGCTCAAATAACATTTTTTAAAGAAATTAAGAATTAGAAATATTTCAACTTTATTTATTTGAAGGATTTTTTTAATTTTTGCTGTGGTGACCATTGTTCAAATATAATCTTTCATAACTCGTTTGCACTTTATCCAATTTCTACGTTAATGCAACCTTTGGAAAACAGAATATCTCCTCTATATAATCTCCTGATAAGGGGCAAATATTAGTAATTAAAAAAGAAAAAACCTTCAAACGATTTATTTTATACCTTCGGTTTTAATTTTCTAATTAAAAAATCTTTTATCACACTTTGATAGGTCATGGTACAATAACCGGGAAGTAAAAAAGGCAGTTATTTCACCCCAGTTTTTGATTACTTTAGTGAAAACTATGTATGATTACTAGTCAAAATTGATGAGTCTGCCAAGTATAGGTAGGGGGGAAAATAGCTGCTGTTTCAAAACCTTAAAAAAACATTAATTTTTCATTCGGAGCTCTGTATCTATTATTAAAAACTATCAACAAACACTAGAAAATCTAAGAGAACATTATTTAAAGAAGAGTAAATTTGGTGAAATATTAGCCCTAAAAGAGCTGTAGTTCTCGAGAAATAGCTTTTTAAAAAGCAAACTTTCTTAAAAATCTACTGTAAGATTAAAGTTAATTAATTAATTTTGAGATATCTATATCTCAGGAACTATGTGACGTACATATGTCTATTAGCACTCAAATTAAAGCTAGTTTAATGGATTATAAAGAAGTTTATGACCTTTACCTCCGTAGGAAAAGTAGTTTTCATGATATTTGCTAAAATGGCAACTAGAATGGGGTATTTCCCAGGGGTGACCGAACTAAATTTCATCAAAATCAAATATTCCACGGATTAAGCCCTAAAATAAATTAAATTACAGAGAGACAGAGTACCAACTTTTTTTCTTGTGATGCCTAATACGTAAAATGCGTATGAAAATTTTGGATTATGACGACAGATATTTTTCTTTCTTACTTTTGGATGTGAAGAAGCAAAAACTAAATTAAGATCTTAACTTAAAGCTCACGTGAATTGGTTTCTTATTATTTATTCAAATATTTAATATTTTAAACCTAGTTTATAATTTTTTTTTAGTCACTTGATTTAATAATTATATGACCCTCGTCGTATTATTATTAATTATTACAGCTCTTTATAATTCATAATGGTAGGATGAATTTCCATCCACGCATCTATCTTGCCAAGTAAATATTCTTATCTTCACTAAATAAATTATTTCTATGAAAGGAAATTTTGTTTCGGTTGGGAATTACCTCGTAGTTTATACATAGGATGGGCATAGCCTCCTTGCTACATAAAATATAAGTGTAAAATAGTCGTTGCGAAGGTAAGGTAGTTTTCCTTTGCCTGGGGAATTTATAAACTTGTTGATCCTGGCCCCAGATGGCGCTAACCACCGGTTCCTCAGATCAGCCTTTGCATCCTCAATGTTCTTACCAGTGTAGCTCGTGTTTTTACCTTTCCTCTTCTTTTTAATTGAACGAGTTGTA
>NW_027112146.1:33315-37530 GCF_000696795.3 Halyomorpha halys | reverse complement strand
TAAATAAATTAATAAAAAAAAAAACTCTCTTAAAATATATACAAACAGAAGAATAAACAAAATGAACATAATCAAACTATGTGTAAGAAAAAAGATATAAATAAAATAACATAATCTCTAGTCACATTTACACTCTTATATACAATATTTACAGAATCGACCTGAGGATCCCTGAGCCCACTCTATCCACCACGTGTGAGGGGTAGAGCAGAGCTCAAAAGATCCCAGCGCATCCCCCTCGTCGCATCACTGGTAGTGAGTCAGTGGAGGCTGAGTCAGTGCCTCAACTTAACACTCAACTTATTATAAATATTAGAGATGAAAGTCAAATGAAGTTATTTATCGGACATGTTAATTTTTTTTTTACATTGTATCTCAAAAAAAATGAAGATAGTTCTACTATTTACTACTAATCACAATCGAATAAACGGTTGATTGTCCCCGAACCCAAATTTTATTTCTGACCGACAGAATATTTAGTTCGACATAACCTTAACCACTCACGTGATCATTAGGCCACGCCCTCTTTTAAGTCATGCCTGGTCCTTTGATAAGTGTTGGGGGTAAACAAAATAAATCAAAATTACGACCAAAACCATGATGACGGTCGGGCACACTCAGCCGCTTCCTAAAATCCTAAGTCTCGCAGAGAAAAACGAAATGGCGGAGGGGGGTTTGGGTATTTGATCCACCAATGGGGGATGCGGATAAACAAACGAAAGACAAAATGGACTCCGACACAGAGAGGAGAAGTAAGTTATTTATTTTACCCCAATTTTCAATCACTTTAATAAAAACTATGTAGTTACTGGAAAAAAACGTATGAATCTGCCAAGTATACTTAGGGTGAATACAAAATGGCGGTTGTTAAAAAAAACAAAAACATTTTTTTTAACTACACCGAGATTAAGTTTTTTTTTTTAAAAAAAAAAACAACAATTCATAACAAATTGAATTGAGAAATTTGTATTTAGTGAAGTTATTTTGAGAAATCTATATTTCAGGAATCTTTAGGCTTATAGATGTATATTATCACTCAAATTACATAGAGTGGTAGTTTTTATGATATTTGGCAAAATAAATTTACAAAATGTCGATTTCTAGTTGTTCGGGAACGTTTTTGGATTTATGAAAAATTATATCCAGGGAAATATTATATGTACAGATGTCTGCCAGCTCTCAGATTTAAGATAGTCAAATGTGCTATAAAGTAGTATATTTCACTTATTTTCGTTCATGATATTTGACAAAATAAATTCACAAAATTTACATTTATATGAATTTATGAAAAACTATATTTCAGTGAGCATTAGGCACACTAATGTCTGCCAGAACTCATATTAAAGAAAGTTCGATGTACAGTAAAGTAGTTAAGGTCTCTTGTTTTTGTAGGAGTAGTAGTTATCATGATATTTGCTAAAATAAATTTATTTTAGTCGTTCGGATAACATTTTATTCTCAGGCAAATACCATGAAAACTACTGCTCCTACGAAAATAAGTGTGATATACTACTTTATAGCACATTTAAGTAGCTTTTATCTGAATGACGGCAGGCATCTGTACGTCTAATATTTCTTTGGATATAGTTTTTCATAAATTTAAAAATGTTCTCCGAACTACTAGAAATCGACATTTTGTCAAATATGATAAAAACTACTATTCCTACGAAGATAAACTTCATAAACTGCACTTTTATATAGCAATAGCACTCTATTTGCACTCAAATTAAAGCTAGTTTAATGGACTATAAAGAGGTTTATGACCTTTATCTTCGTAGGAATAGTAGTTTTCATGATGTTTGCTAAAATATATTGATTTATAGTTGTT
Organism: Halyomorpha halys; assembly: GCF_000696795.3. Taxonomy (NCBI): domain Eukaryota; kingdom Metazoa; phylum Arthropoda; class Insecta; order Hemiptera; family Pentatomidae; genus Halyomorpha; species Halyomorpha halys. The sequence continues at coordinate 35,702 of NW_027112146.1, read as the reverse complement.
CGGACAATAAGTTTGATTTATGAAAAACTTCTACAGCTAGTTAAATTTACTAAAAAATAGTTAATTATATTTATCTTTGTAGGAGTAGTAGTTTTTATGATATTTAACAAAATAAACTCACAAAATGTTAATTTCTAGTGGTTCGTATAAAATGTTGGATTTTAGAAAAAATATATCTCTAGATCCATAACACGCACATATGTCTGCCAATACTCGAAATAAAGGAAATTTATCTTACTATAAAGTAGTTTATGACACTTATCTTCTTAGGAGTAGTAGTTTTTATGATATTCACATATGAATACAAATTTGGCAAATGAAAATTTGTCCCAACAACTATAAATAAGTTTCTTTAAGCGAATTTCATTTAAACTATTACTCCTACGAAGATGAACATCATAAAATAAACTAGCTTTAATTTGAGTGCTAATAGACATCTGTACGTAAAATGGTTTTTAAGATATAGATTTTTCAAAATAAATTCACTAACTACTGATCTTTCAGTACGTCCCATACAATATTTTTATGAACTATTGAACGTAAATAACTCTATTAGGGCTCATATTTCAGCAAATTTACTCTCCTTTAAATAATGTTTAGAGTTTCTAGCGTTGTTAGTACTTTTTAAGATATAGAGCTCCGAATAAAAAATTAGTTTTTTTTATCTCTTTGAAACAGAGCCATTTTTTATTCCCATTATCTATACTTAGCAGACTAATCAATTTTGACTATTAATTATACATAGTTTTCATTAAAGTAATCAAAAATTGGGGTGAAATAACTGCCTTTTTTCTCATCTTGGCTCTTGTACTTACTAATTTTATTAAGAAACTGTATCTCGGGAACTATTGAGCATAAAAAACACTATTATGACTCATATTTTAGAAAATTTACTCTACATTTAATGTTCTAAGATACAAAGCTCCGAAAGAAAGATTAATTTTGTTTAATATTTTAGAACAGTCGCCATTTTGTATTTCCCCCTAACTATACTTGGTAAGCTCACCAAATTTTACTATTTTAATTATTCATATTTTTTATTATCTTGACCTTTCTATTTGTGTGTTTTAACGTATTTATTCATTTAATTATTTTATTTTATTAGTACTACTGTTTTTTTTTGTTTTGTTATTAAACTTATTTATCCATTCAAGTGTTTCCTGTAACCGGATTTGTATTATATTTTCCTTTGAATCTATGTGTTAGTCTTATTCTCGTAAAATGTATCCATTTGTTTGTTCTTGGTAAACTGATCTACTGCTGTGACTATAAATGATGGTCTGATCTCACATTACCGTCTAATAGTGAATTTGCTTAGCGCGTCACTGAAGAGGATCTAGGAGGGTGAATTCCGGAGAGCGAATTTGTTGATCGGGTGAATTAAAAATTTGTGAAATTGGAGGAGCAGAAATGAGAAAGAAAAACAAAAGAAAATAGGAATGAATTGAAACATTTGTATTTCTTGTACAAACCGAAATTGATTGTAAAAGGAAACTGTAGGGGGAAAATTGTTTATTATATCTTATTATTATATCTCTTTATAGCTGATTATACAATGTATGTGTAATTTATATATGTCCGATTGTGGATTGATAAGTATGCTGTGTGAGATAGCAACCTGATGTATTTAGGCAGCATAGATAAATAAAGTATTGCTCTCTCTCTCTCTATCAAAAATTGGAATCAAATAACTGACCCAACGAACTCCTCTATGTGCTTTGTGCAGTCATGGAGTGAGTTAAAGTGTTTCCCGTTAAGAGAGTTTTGAAGGGCCCGAAATAAGTAAAAATCTGTTGTGGCAAGGTCTGGTGAATAGGGTGGGTGGGAGATCATATCCTAGCCAAGCTCCAATAATTTCTGCCGGATCTGCAATGACACGTGATGACGGGCGTTATCGTGATGGAAATCTATGCCATTATGAGACACTTGCATGAGATGTGTTAAGCGTTTCTGCGAAATCCCGTGTCGTAGATTGAGAGTTGTCTGTTGTAATGCTTGAATTTGGTCATCATCAACAGTTGAAGGACGACCCGAGCGCTTTGCGTCTTCCAAAATTTTTGGTTCACCAAACCACTTACGGATGGTGCTTTCTCCTAATGCATTATCGGCTTACACACTTCAAATTTTGTTAACCGTGTGTGCAGTAGATTTTCCTTTTCGGAAATAAAAAATCATCAAATGATGAAAATGATTTTTTTTCTCTTCGATTTTGAGCAAGCAAAATACCACTTAAAGATAAGGAACTGATGTATAAAAGCAGCTTAACTAATCCTTTTTTAAAATATCTAAACATTATTGACCAAGTAAACATGATTTTAAAAACACAGAGAGGAATAAATTGAAATATTGAAAAACGCTACGAACTTATTTTATAATCCAATACATTG
>NW_027112146.1:32659-33265 GCF_000696795.3 Halyomorpha halys | reverse complement strand
GAGATAGCAACCTGATGTATTTAGGCAGCATAGATAAATAAAGTATTGCTCTCTCTCTATCAAAAATTGGAATCAAATAACTGAACCAATGAACTCCTCTGTGTGCGTTGTGCAGTCATCGAGCGAGTTAAAGTGTTTCCCGTTAAGAGAGTTTTGAAGGGCCCGAAATAAGTAAAAATCTGTTGGGGCAAGGTCTGGTGAATAGGGTGGGTGGGGGATTATATCCCAGCCAAACTCCAATAATTTCTGCCGGGTCTGCAAAGACAAGTGAGGACGGGCGTTATCCTGATGGAAAACTATGCCATTATGAGACACAAATGATTTGAGACACTTGCATGAGATGTGTAAAGCGTTTCTCCGATATCCTGTGTCGTAGAGTGAGGGTTGTCTGTGACCAATGCTTGAATTTGGTCACCTTCAACAGTTGAAGGACGACCCGCTTTGCGTCTTCCAAAATTTTTGGTTCAACAAACCACTTACGGATGGTGCTTTCTCCTAATACATTATCGCATACACACTTCAAATTTTGTTAACCGTGTGTGCAGTAGATTTTCCTTTTCGGAAATAAAAAATCATCAAATGATGAAAATGATTTTTTTTCTCTTC
>NW_027112146.1:30937-31270 GCF_000696795.3 Halyomorpha halys | reverse complement strand
GACTCAATATAAATTATATTCAGCGATTATCCTGGCATCCTGAACAGATGCATAGCACCTAGTCCTGGGTGCCAGACTCGGTCAAAACTTGTGCAAATTTTTTTAAAATTTGCAAATGCATAAAAGTAAGCAAACACCCAATAGTAGTGGTTCAATCATTGCTTTAAATTAGAAGATCCCGTAGCCATTTTTATTTCAGACGCCTTGTTCGATTATCAGGGATTGTTAAGGATGTAACATTAAGAAAAATGGGTCTGGATCAAGGATTTTAGGAAGAATTTTGGATTGTAAGGATTGGATACGGGAGGAATTTGATGGTTTTGTGTAGCCCCA
>NW_027112146.1:29080-30217 GCF_000696795.3 Halyomorpha halys | reverse complement strand
ATTAAGAAAAATGGGTCTGGATCAAGGATTTTAGGAAGAATTTTGGATTGTAAGGATTGGATACGGGAGGAATTTGATGGTTTTGTGTAGCCCCAAACCTCAATTCTGTATGTCCAAATTTTTCTCATTATAGTGTATAAATTTTTTTTGTATTAAATGGGAAATCAGAGCGTTTGTCAAGCTCGTATGCTTGTAATCGAAATTTACGAGTAGTTTCTTGTCGTTCCAGTCTCTTGTCAAGATGGAGTCCTAAGTAGCGAATCTGTTCAACAGGCATTAGTGGGATATTATAAAAGATACTGTAGTTCCTGCCTTACAGTACAGATTTACTACGGAGAATTATCTAAATACAGATCTAGACTAATACATTATAGGGGACTATTCTTTAAGATTAGTTATACATATGGTAAAGAGATAGGCGTGAAAGGTAGAAGAGATAGGTAAAGGAGATACGCTATAGGTGAGATATAGTAATATCTAAAAGAGAGATATTAAGAATGAGGTGTAGATTGTTGACCGTAAATTACTGATTGGGGAAGATGGTAGAGGGGTGCGGTTAGCAAAGAAACAACCTAAATAAACAAAAAATATTTATTTATGTTGTTTCTTTGCTTACCGCACCCCGACCATCTTCTCCAATGAGATATTAAGAAAATTGGTAAAAATAAACAATAAACATAGGGGTAATCACCTATCAGATTTAACAGATGAAGACTGACAAAAATAGGGGAGTCAGGTATAAATTGTCCCCACATTCTAGGCTAACCCTTAAGTAGGGTAAAATCCATTATGCTGCTTACTTTGTCACAAACCAAGACATCCATCATGACCTTAATGTTTCATATGTTGCCAATTTGGACTGAATCAGTTGCGAATCCTTCCACGATAAACTTCCTAACCATCCAAGCCCACTTGTTTCTAACCTGGCTTCTCCTCGATTACCTGATTGTCCTTATAGGCGTCTGAAAAGAAGATGGTCTCGAGAAATTCTCTTCTAAAAATGTTATAGGAGTTATATCAATGGGTAGATTCTCCACATGCCATTGTATATCTAACATTAAATTTACTTGAGGTGTAGATAGTTGACCGTAGATTAATGCTTGAAGAAGTTTGTCGGGGGGGGAGGGGTGCGGTCAT
>NW_027112146.1:28408-29030 GCF_000696795.3 Halyomorpha halys | reverse complement strand
AAAACAAAACACGAGCGGTATGTTCAGACGAGTGGGTTTTGTTTTTGTGAAGGTGACAGTTTGATTTTGGAACACGTTACGATTGTTCAATGTGAATTGGTAATAGTTTAAAGGCCCTCTGTCTTTACTTTTGTTACTGAACCGAAATAGCATCACAAAGAGAGGAATAAATTGAAATATTGAAAAATGCTACGAACTTATTTTAGAACTCAGTATAATTTTTATATTTTTTAAAGTTTTCTTTTTTTTTTTCAAGGACATGATTGTTTTCCTGTACGAATTCAAAGGTTCATCATCCTCAGCAGTAAGGAAATGAATTCTTAATTAATCACTGGAGATCTATTGTATTTAATAAAATGTGTACTGTATGTATAAATATCAATATATATTAAAGGTATGTCAGGGGAAGTCAATAATTCATTTTACACTGAACGGTAACGGAAGAAACGGTCTGTGAACTTTTACCAGAATTAGTTACACCTCATTGGAAATTCATAATTATTATCTTAATTTGAATTATTCAATTAATCTAACCACTCCTTAATTGAATAATTTTAGCCAATCAACGCCGATTCTCCCAGATCTCAAGAGGCTCTTTTGTTCTGAAGGTCTTTGATGTTCC
>NW_027112146.1:24022-26089 GCF_000696795.3 Halyomorpha halys | reverse complement strand
AAATAAATAAATATGGTTTTGTTTATTTATGTTGTTCTTTGCTGACCGCACCCCCCGACAAACTTCTTCAAGCATTAAATTTACTTATTGTAGATATAAACAAATACATTTAAAATTAAAATTAAATTAATGACTGGTTTGGAAAAATTTTTATTTTTAAAATTAAGGGATAACTGTTATGAAATTAGCAATACTCCTAATAGAGAAAAGAAAAATAGTTATGACTGAGCCAAAATTAAATCCAACTTCCCAAAATTCGGTTCAAAGGGTGAGTGAACATGTTTGTAGACCATCCTATATATTTGATAACGACTACTTGTAGGCTTGTAGGAGTTGTCGACCGAATATTGGTCCCTTGTTTAAATCAATTGGCCGTTTCGCAACCGCACTCGAACATGGACCGAGCGCGCGGTGACAATTTGCCCGCTAACAATTAATGCAAACCCACTGCCCTGGTCATTGTCTGAGAGCCTGTTTCCACAGCGCTCAATCAGTCGACAATTAGCCACAATAGGGCCTTTGAATATTTTTACATAAAGTCCCATTATGTAAAGATACCTTATACATATGCATCTGACGTATCTATGTACCCAACTCGTGTCGCTGGGGTGTAATGCCCTATCGGAATTACAAATTCCAAGAGTAAAGAAGGAATTGCCTCAGCTCAGTTCCGCAGGAGCGAATGTTTTATTCTTGACACACATCTTGTTCTCAGGTCCGTGTCTTTAGTCTTTTAACTCTTTCTGATTTAAATGTTAGCTGTTAAACTGTTTAACGGTAATTATTTGTATTTGTGTTGCTTGGTATTTAACTCATCATTATTATTGCTTGTTCTATTTTGAATAATGCGCTATTTAGTTCAAATGTTTGTGCTGAAAAAAAAGTTATTTCTCCCGATTTTTCGTTGACTTTAATGTAAACTTCTTTTCTGGCCACCACGGAATAGATCTCTACTAGCTCAGTCGGATCCGCGCCGCTGCAGACTAGAGGTAACGATACATTGTTGAACTGAAATTAAATTGAATTTAAAGGATTTACTTACGCAATAAAACATACATCTCAGATATCCTTCAATTTTTTTTAAATAATTTATTTATAGATATTTACAACTGTATACATATACACACATCGAGTAAATTTGCTGTAAGTGATATTATGACATGATAAAAGCATGTGGAGAATCTACCCATTGATAGAACTCCAAAAACATTTCTAAAGCAGAAGATCTCGAGGCCATCTTCTTTTCAGACGCCTAGGAAGATTATTAGGTAGTGAAGGAGAAGCCAGGTTAGAAACGAATTGGTTTGGGTGGTTGGAAAGTTTATTATGGAAGGATTGGTATCTTTGTTCTGGCCAAATTGGCAACATAGTGGACATTGAGGTCCTGATGGATGATTTGATTTGTGACAAAGTAAGGAGCATTAAGGATTTTGGACTGTAAATCCTTCAATTTAAATCCTCAGTGCATTCCCGCAATACCCGCTCACGGCCTTCAAGCTTATATGTAACTCACCATCGAACCGCAGCCTTTGGTAGATCTTTCCTCTTCCCTATGGAATTCTATTCCCTCCTTTATTCGTAGTTCTAATACCCTTCCAATCTTCAAATCCCGTATCTTCGACTACCTTCTGTCCACCCAATTCCGGAAGAATGGCAATTGAAAGTTTCAAAAAAGTTTTATATATTTTCTGTATTTTATGTCTCAGATTTTCATTGATAATTGTAAATATGTACATTAGCAGAAATTGTATCTTTTAAATCTAAATTTTTTAGTATGTGGTTTTATTATATTTGTTCTATCATTATTTTATATATGCTGTTAATTACTGTTGTTTATTGGTATCTTTTCAAATTCATTGTTTTATTTTATTTTATGACGTTTAGTAATTTCATTTTTACTCTAAGGTTTTTAAGCCTAATTTTGACGCCTGTATATTATGTTGTATATACCCCTAACTATATACAATGTTATTATTAAGAGAAGAAAAAAAAATAGATAAGAATAATGCTTCTTAATAAAAGAGGAAAGGAAAATTAATAACAAAAAATAATGATATTGTTACACTT
>NW_027112146.1:21648-23064 GCF_000696795.3 Halyomorpha halys | reverse complement strand
TGAAGAAAATGACCTGGGCAGAATAGCCTGCAATAGAAATTATGAATTAATGTGAGGGGGAGATATGTATTGAAGATGTCCTTGAAGATGGCTGGAATGGCCGAAACGTTGGACTAGTAAGAAATAAAGTGTTGAGACAGAATTGGATACAATTTTTGGTTTTATTTAATAAATAGTTATTTTTTAAATTATTGAGTTCTAAAATTATATTACGATTGTTCCTGAGGAATTGGCCGAAACGTCGGACTTATAAATAGAGTAAAAATTTGTAAAAAAAAATTGTATTTATTTAAACAATATTAACCAGTCTCAAGAAAGTGTTAAGATTATTATTATAGTTCCAAAGTAAAATATGTAGACTTGACGGGATTAAAAAAGTTTTCTCTTAATAATAAATAATTAATCCAAATAAAAAACCAGACAACCACCATAAAATTGTTTATAATAATTATTATAAACATTAATATTATACTGTAACATTTCATATAATAATTTTTATTTTTGTTCTTTCAGGTAAGTCCTTTACGAAGCAGAAGAGCCAAAGAGGTTGTACTAGTTCGTAAGTACAATATTCATTAATACAATCCGATTTGGAAGGCAGATGCTAAGATAGTGGCGCGATCTGGAGTTAATTGCAGATAACACCTAGTCCACTACTTGCCTATACCTGTTTTATTGCTTAATCGATTCTACCGCAGTATTTCTCATTAATCGGCACCAAGATAGCGGAACATTTTAAATATTAATAGTTTAAATAATACTAGCAGACCCGGTAATGCTTCGCTATTGCTAGATTAGGGGATGTATATACATTAATTGAAAAATATTGAAACTTTGATATCAATTAGTATATTAAGTTAAATTAAACATACATTATAATTTTTATTTACAACAACCATTTATTTTTATGTACATCTTATTTTTATGTTTTTCTAAACTTTAAAAAGTCTAGACTCTTTATTATTCCGCTATACTTACGACGTACTCTCGTATCCAATCCTTACAATGCAGAATCCTCCGTAAAATTCTCTATGTTCCTTGCTTAAATATATAAATAAAATTATACATAAAGACCTTAATGTTCCATATGAATCTGATCTAGCCCGAATCAGATATCAATCCATCCAATGTAAACTCCCTAACCACCCAAACCCACTAATTTCTAACCCCGTTTCTAAAACCTTCTAAAGTAGAAATATCATTAATTAATTATGAGAGATAGTTGACCGTGGATGACGTACGAGGAGAAGATGGTTGGGGGTGCGATCAAAATGAAGTTTTCTAGCCTTCTTCAGGGCTAGGAACAGAACAAGATAACATCCACAATAAGTATAGAAAATAAAAAATAAAATATAAACAGAATGACATAAAATGAATAATTTTACAGAATAGAATTAATAAAATGAAGTGATGAGA
>NW_027112146.1:13339-21598 GCF_000696795.3 Halyomorpha halys | reverse complement strand
CACAATAAGTATAGAAAATAAAAAATAAAATATAAACAGAATGACATAAAATGAATAATTTTACAGAATAGAATTAATAAAATGAAGTGATGAGAGAAGTGGGAAATAAAATGTAGATATAGGTAATTGAAAAAGTGGGTAAAATAACATAATTAAGGAAATAAAATAAAAATGAAGTTATATAATGCAAAGAAGTATGAACATATTAGTTATTAATGATTTAAAAATTGAAATATGCAAAGAAAAAGAAAATTGAGAGAGAGAATATATATGTAACCATAATAATTGATAAAGATGCAAAATATAAGTAACAACAGAAGTGAATAGAAGAAAAAATATTTTTTTTTTTTATTACAACAATAATATAGTGAACATAACTAATAACGTGAGTAAGGAAAATGGATAGAAGTGGAGAAAAGAAGGTGTGGTAAAATAAAGAAAGAGAAAAAAATTAGAATAAAATGAACCTGTAAAAAATAGTGAATTCAAAAATAGAAATATTATTATAGTTCTAACAATAGATAGTTTCTCAACAAGCCTCAACATTCCATTATAATCTAACATTAAATTTATTAGATACATTTTTATGTAAATTCAGTTGTAAAAGTAAATAAATAAATTTAAAAAATACATTATGAAAACTTCTAGTATTATTGGTTTTATTTTTGTTCCAATTCGTTTGTTTTAACAAGTAAATTATAAACTTAATTAAATTTATCTTCTAAATGTTTTTACAGATTTCAATATTAATTAAAAATTGTAATATTATTCGTATATACAATAATGTAAATATGCATACTGTGAATATTGGGAATCTTGTTTCAGAAAGATAAACATTATAGAGTGATATTAAATTCAGAGTTTAAACAGAACGGTAAAGCCTACGCTGATTAAATTCTTATGTTGATCTCTGCCATTGGTCAAATTTCCGATTTCCTTTGATGTTATATTTAATCAGTGTCTAATATGCAATATTAAATATCCAATTTATATTGAAATATCAAACTTGGCAATGCTTCGAAATTGCTCGAAATTTAGGGATATTCGATAGGTTAATTGAATTCAATTGAAAGTTTAGTATAAATTAATATATTTAGTTATTTACACATTGGATAATTGATTTAATTAATTGCTTATTATATCTATTTAGTTTATAACAGTAAATAACATTGTATATTAAAAATATACCGTAAAAAACTAACACGAAATCTGGTAGTGGTTTAGGGCTTCATAAACTGCAACAAAGAACACAAACCTGATGTAATTAAACAAATTAAGACCAGAGATATAAAATAAAACGTTTAAAAAGTTTTTATTTATTTGAAACCAATATTTCGCCCTTATAACGAAATTAAATTTTATAATAAAGAAACTCAAATAAATAAATTAAATTTTGCTAATGAAAGTTAAAAGATCAAATATTCAGCTTTCCGACGGTTGTGTTAACATTTTTTTAAGCCTATAAAACAGTGTTAAATCGATTATATAAAGAGGCACTTTCGTTTAGCATTTCGATTCCGTGGACCTCAAAACATAAATTTCCGTTCAAAACTCGAATTGGAAATTTCGCAAGATCGCAAAACATCCTCTTATTATAAATTACATATATAGGTAAGTGAAAGTTAAAAGCGTCCCTAAACTAAACTTTTTTTTGTTTTTAATATTTATTTATTGCTATTTACAACTGTACATTATAATACATTTAGTAAATCTGATTTAAGTTAAATTGGAGTGTTACAAGGCATGTAGAGAAACTTCCCATTGGTAGCACTCTAATGACATTTTACATTAGCTGGTCTCGTGGCCATCTTCTTTTCAGGCGCCTCGGAGAATTATCAGGAATGGAAGAGGATGCAAGATTAGAAACTAGGGGGTTTGAGAGTTTATAATGGAAGGAGTGATATCTGGTTCGGGCTAGATCGGTTACATAGGGAACATTAAGGTCTTTATGTATGATTTTATTTGTGACAAAGTAAGGAGCATTGAGGATTTTACGAAGGATTTTGGATTGTAAGGATTGAATACGAGAGGAATTCGAAGGTTTAGTGGATTCCCAAAGCTCATCTCCATATGTCCAGATTGGCCTTATTATAGTCATGTAGATCAGTCTTTTGTAATGTGTTGGAAGTTTAGACCGTTTGTCTAGTAAGTGCTGTAATAGTCGAAATCGACGTGCAGTTTCCTGTCTTTTCAGTCTGGTCTGAGGATAAATAAACTTAAAATATATTTATACAAAGATTGTGCAAGGAGGTGATTTAGTAAAAATCACGCTCGACCACCATGCTTTTCCCTAGTTAATTACCCACTGTATGAGGATGGGTGGACCTGTCCCCCCCCCCTTGCTTTTACTGCTTGCAGAAAAACTATCGGATTCGAACCCAATACCTTGGAGTTGGCAGCACAATGCCTTACCACTGAGCTATTTCGCTATATATACAACATAACAAAAAAAATTACTTTTTGGATCTTTTAGTTTTCAAACATCCTTATACAAAAGATAACCTGCAGGTTTAAAACCTATTCTAGCTAGAGTAGAATTTTTTTATTTTATAAACTGAGTCATAAGGAGTTGAATATTTATAAATATAAATCAAAAATAAAAAAGGTACATTTACATTTTTTAAGTAAAACTTTTTCTTATTTAATTCATATTTATTTTTATGTTCATACTGCTTATGTCTTGAAATAGAACAACATATAAACGCCCGATTTCTTTGATTTTACATGATATATAACTTTACACTCAGCTTCAATCTAAATAGAGAATATTTTAAAGCTAAAAAAAAAAAATTGTATACGTGCGCCATCAAATAAATCACTTCTGTATCCCACAAGGACGAAAAATTGATAGTAATAATTTAAAAAATAAAATAAAAATATTTTTTTTTTTCTGGCGTCTGTTACTGACCTCTTTGGAGAGATGCCAAAGCAGTCAGTATTCACCTTGCCTTTGATGATTGATACATCTGCGATAAATGAAGGAAGAGAAATGATTGTGGTAACCATAAAAAAATAAAATAAATTAATTGAAAAAAGGAAAACTTTGTGAATATAAAAGATTTAGGTGGTATATAAAGAGAATTTTTCCGTATTATTAAAAGGTAACAAGTGTTGCGTCAGTGAGTCATTTTAATTACAGTTCAAAAATGTATCGTCTCCTTTTAGCACAAGAGCTCGGTTAAATAAAAAATCAATTATTTCACCACAATTTTCGATTACTTTAATGAAAACTATGTATAATTACTAGTCAAAATTGATGAGTCTGCCAAGTATAGATAGGGGAATAAAAAATGGTGGCTGTTTCAAAACGTTTAAAAAAAAGTAAATTTGCATTCGGAGCTCCATTTCTTTTAAACTAACTACAACACTAGAAAACCTAATGTAACGTAATTTAAAATAGTGTGAATTTGCTAAAATATAAGTCTAAAAAACTATAAATCAATTTATATTAGCAAATACTATGAATACTAAAACTCCTAAGAAGATAAACCTCATAAATTACTTTATAAAACAGTAAATTTTTTTTAATTTGAGTGCTAATAGACATCTGTACTTCTCATAGTTCCTAAACATTCCCATAATAAATTTACTAACTTCTAATTTTTCAGTATATTTCATGAAATATTGCTTTTAAAAAACTGCATTTCGGGAACTATTGAACGTAAAAAGCTTTGTTAAGGCTCAAATATCGCCTTATTTCAATGAATCACTACTAAATGCATGATTATTTAAAGAAATAATTATGTAATTAAATTTAAATGTAAAACCATGAATGGATGATAGTATCAACTCTCCAGTATGTAACTCCCAACTGGTGTTCCTGAGGGAAGTATCCTTGGTCCCATCCTCTACACCGTCTAAACAGCTGACATTCCAACCAGTCCTAACACTATCCTCACCATGTATGCCGATGACACAGTTTACTCGCAGTTAATAATAACCCATTAATTGCATCCCAAACTCTCCAATCCCTTATCACAGCTCTTGAAGAATGGTGTCGTAATTGGTGGATTAAAATAAATCCCAACAAATCCCATAAAAAACCTACTGACTTCGCTACAGTATAATTTAATAATGTTGCCCTTACCCATTTAGAACAGATCCGCTACCTTGGACTACATCTGGACAAACGACTAACCTGGAATCCTCACACAAGACTAAAAAGACAGGAAACTACACGTTTAATTTGACTATTACAGCACTTACTAGACAAACGCTCTAAACTTCCAATCTATTAAAAAGACTGATCTACATGACAATTATAAGGCCTACCTGGACATACGGAGTTGAGCTTTGGGCCTCCACTAAACCTTCACATTCCTCTCTTATCCAATCCTTACAATCCAACATACTTGATTCTCCTTACTTTGTCACAAATAAAATCATCCACAATCTAAATGTTCCATTTCTAACTGATCTAGCCCGAACTAGATATCAATCCTTCCATTATAAATCTTTTAACTATCGAAACCCTATAATTTCTAACCTTTCTTCTTCTTATATTCCTGAAAATCCTGCGAGGTGTCTGAAAATAAGATTGTCTCGAGTCCTCCTAGTGTAAAAATGAAGAAGAGTAGTTTCTTTACATGCCTGTATCACTCCATTTTTATATTACATCAGATTTACTTAATGTGTTTTTTTTTAATTCCGTTTTTAATTTGCATTAATTAATTTGGGAAAAAACCTTTCACTTTCTGACAACCTGTCGCAAGTATTCAGGAACTAGAATAAAATATTTAAGCCAGGAGACCTGCTCTCCGATTACTCTGTTTATTAAAAGGCTCTTATTGGAGAGCTCTTAACAACTATGTACGGGCTACACTGGAAAGAGTTCAGTTGGTTAATATGTGATATAATATAAACGATGAATGCTGTATAACAGTTTAATTCTATTGCTTTTCTTTCTTTAAATAAAAATATTGTATTGTTATTTTAAATTATTGGTTTGTTAACACCATTGTTTTAAAAATATATAACTTCGTTACTTATATGCTTTTAGTTAAAATTGCACATATACTTCGACTGACAGATATTTTTCTATTTTCTATGTGTTTTTTAATTGTTCGAATAGAACTATATTTTTTTAAACATAGACATATTTAGTTTATTTATTCATTCATTCATGTGATTTAGATAGATTATATCGTCAAATAACAACGAGCAATCATATCCTGCAATAAGCATTTCATCTACTTCACAAATACATTATTGAAAATGTCCCTAGTGCTAAGTTAAATTGAGCGTGTATAGGTGGGTCACTTCAGCTCTTTGCTTATTTAGCCTATGCTCTGCTTGGGTGATTGCATTATTAGATCGGGGTGAATTGGAATGGAAGAGAGAAATGTTCTGTATTTGTATGTGTATTTCGTCGTGTATAATTTGATTTGAAACGAACTAAGGTGCATTAATATTCTAAAGGAAGATTAGAACTGATTTTTTTGTGTTTACTTATTTACCTTTCTGTAATAAATATATTTATTACTTACCTATTTTTTTAATTATTTATTTATTGTTATATACAAGTATATACATATATACACATCAAGTAAATTTGCTGTAAGCGATATTATGACATGATACAAACATGTGGAGAATCTACCCATTGAGGGAACTCCAAAAACATTTCTAAACGAAAAGATCTCGAGGCCATCTTCTTTTCAGACCCCTAGGAGAATTATTAGGAAGTGAATGAGAAGCCAGGTTAGAAACGAGTTGGTTTGGTTGGTTGGGAAGTTTATCAAGGAAGGATTGGTGTCTGGTTCTGGCCAAATCGGCAACATATGGGACATTGATGTCCTGATGGATGATTTGATTTGTGACAAAGTAAGGAGCATTAAGGATTTTACGAAGGATTTTGGACTGTAGGGATTGGATTCGGGAGGAATTCGATAGCTTAGTGGAGCCAGATAGGCCTTGTAACAGTGATGTAGATCAGTCTTTTGTAATGGATTGGAAGTTTGTCTAGTAAATGTAGTAAATGTTGTAATAGTCGGAATTTACGAGCTGTTTCCTGTCTTTTCAGTCTTGTCAGTCATTTGCCCAGATTTAGTCCTAAGTAACGGTTCTGTTCAACAGGAATAAGTGGGGCATTATTAAAAGATACTGTGGGGCAAGACGAAGGGTAAATGTGATTTGGTGGAATTTATCCCTAAAAACTTTAAAATTATCTTCAATCATAAAAAAAATATATACTTGCAGATTTAGTTAAGAAATCCGTCCAGACCATAAATCTATATTTAAACCAAATACATCCATCAGGACCTCAATGTCCCCTATGCTGCCGATTTGGCCAGAACCAGATACCAATCCTTCCATGACAAACTTCCCAACCACCCAAACCAACTCGTTTCTAGCCTGGCTTCCCCTTCACTACCTAACAATCCTCCTAGGCGTCTGAAAAGAAGATGGCCTCGAGATCTTCTCCTTTAGAAATGTTTTTGGAGTTCTATCAATGGGTAGATTCTCCACATGTTTTTATCATATCACTTACAGCAAATTTACTTGATGTGTATATATGTATACAGTTGTAAATATCAATAAATAAATTATTTAAAAAAAATCAAATAGGAGAGCTACATTCACTTCAGAACAAAATAAGGTTGCTAAATACCACCTTATCTTCTACTTTTACGTATATAAAGTTGTAATTTCTTTCCATTTTAATCATAAAATTTTTTTGAGGTTAATAAACTGAAAAAAAGAATTGAATTTAATTTATATTAAATTATCATATTTCACAACGTTTCGGAACCACTGTCCCATATTCATGTACTATAAACCTACAACAATAATAAACCATCATAATTTACATTTTATGTGGTACCCGGGATACAATTCAGTCTTTTTGGGGGGTTTTGTGAAAGATGGTCGATTGAGAAACCCCATATGACCAATT
Source organism: Halyomorpha halys (assembly GCF_000696795.3). Taxonomy (NCBI): domain Eukaryota; kingdom Metazoa; phylum Arthropoda; class Insecta; order Hemiptera; family Pentatomidae; genus Halyomorpha; species Halyomorpha halys. Next base: position 14,703 of record NW_027112146.1, on the reverse strand, counting down.
ATACTGTTCCCTGTCACTTGGAACGGTCGGACATTTAATGTCGTACTATATTTACAGTGGTGTTTGTCGAGTGAACATATTTAGAAAATTGATTGGCTGAGATCCAAGAGACTGGAAATAGGGTCTCCATACTGTAAACAGCTCCCGCTCACTGTTTTTACACTTGTCCGTTATCGCCCTGACGTATAATATTATAATATTATATGTATAATACTGGAGGCAGTTGTCACATTTCTGCCGTCAGATGTTTGTTTATATACATTCGATATTCATTTGGCAAATATTTGTGAATTCAATTTAACCAATAACCTGTGGATTCGTAGATTTGATAAGAGTATATTATAACCGCAAATTTTGACTTATCTTATATGTTTAGTTAGACTTAGTTATATGTTTATCGTTTATAGTTGCCCACGCTCAGCGGAGAAGGGGTGCGTTAAAGGAAAATAAAATAAATATTTGTACACAGAATGAAAAAGGAAAAAAAAGAATTCTTATCAATTAATAAAACAATTAAAACTTATAGGTTGACTTAACCTTAACTTAAATGCTTAACCTTAACAACTATATTTACATTATTATCCAAAAGAGTATAAAAGTGAATGTAAAGTAAAAACAAAATAAGATTTAATTCAAACCCCACGTAGTCCTTGGGTGCACTCCTGGTCGAACATAAGGTTGTCCGATATTTCCTTTCCGTCTCACCTTCCCCAAAAGTTTTAGGATGACACCTGCTACAACTCTTTTATCCAGGACGTGCTGAAGAAACGTCGCTGCACTATATCCCCACTTCTAGTGTTAATCACCGTTCATTGAAGTAGAACACAATAATTTCGAAAAAAAAAAAACACATACGAAGACATTTCTCATATGGTGCTATTTCAGTTCAAACAGTAAAGACACTGGACCTGATAAACTATCACCCCTTCACATTGAACAATCGTAACGTGTTCCAAAATCAAACTGTCGCCCTCACAAAAACAAAAGCCACTCGTCTGAACATATCGCTTGTGTTTTGTTTTTCCCACGACTACCATAACACCTCTTGTCTTCACAGAACTAGCCAGTGTTTTTATTTCACCATGACAACCGTAACATCCCTTGTCTACGCAGATATCGCTAGTGTTTTTCTTTCACCATGGCAACCGTAACAATATTTGCTACTCTACTATCTTGTGTGTAATTATAAGTTTAATGATAAACGTTTACTTATGCATTGCAAGCGCTCTCTGTTGTTGCATATCCTGCTCTAACTAACAATGAACTTTGAATATCTGAAATAAAAAATTTGTATGTCCCTCTTCGTGGTCATTTCTGACCTATATTTGATGTAGACAACCTAATAGGTTACCACCCTTTTTTTC
>NW_027112146.1:9982-11503 GCF_000696795.3 Halyomorpha halys | reverse complement strand
ATATCAATATAGGAAGAGTAATGCTAAGTGGTATTAATGATGTGTTACATTAAAAAAAATAATAAAATAGTAATATTATAAGTAATAGTGAGCAATTTAAAGTCCACATTATATCTTAAAAAATATTAGAAGCTCCTAGCGTATTATCTAAATAATTTGCTTTTTAATACTTTGATATTTACAAGATTATAAAATCTCTTCACCATCTTTCCTGCACCTCACTTGTTCCTAGTTTCCTCTCCAAGTTTGTTTCCATTTCTATTTATGGGGCCATAGCCAGGTTGTCCTAGGGACACTATTACACTATACCTAAATTAAACCAGGTTTTACGGATGGGTAATTTAAATACTGTGTTGATGGGGGATAAATAAAATAGAAAATTTAAATACTCCTGTAAATGGATGAGACAATAAAAAATAAAGTAATTGGTGAAAAAAAGGAAAATGTGACCATATAATATACATAAATAAATATAAAAAAAATAAAGTAAAGGCTGATAAAAAATAAAGTAAAACAATATTTAATATAAAAATGATCAATATAGAATATAGAAGAAATTTTTCCTGTAGTTTTCCATATTTTATATTATATCTTCAGACAATAAAATATTGTTTTACTTTATTTTTTATCAGCCTTTAGTTTATTAGCCTGATAAAAATCAGCCTGTAGTTTTCTATATTTTTCTATATTTTTTCTATATTTTATATTTTTCTTCTATCTTCTATATTGATCACTTTTATATTAAATATTGTTTTAATTTATTTTTTATTAGCCTTTACTTTATTACAAAATATAGAAAACTACAGGAAAATCTTAATAGATAGAATGCTTGATAGAACAGAAAAAAAACATATGAAAACTTCTTTCAAAGATAAAAATATATTGAAACAATAAAATGAAAATGTAATAAGATAATAAATGAAAATTTAAAAAAAATATTAGTTATTTATAGATTTATGCAAATAAAAATATGCAAAAAATAAAATACAGATCTCTGGACAAAAAATAATAATAATAAGGGGAGATTAAGTGGTGATTAAAACTGGTCTAAATTAATATCAGTACAAGTTAATTAGTATTGATATTACAATGGCTATAGGAACAGAATGTATGAAGTACGCCTTCAATTTAATGCCAGGCACACTTTCACTTTTGATTGGCTGGTTGGATTTTAGTGGACTGTATATTGTAATGAAAATAAAATATTATTAACTCAAAGATAAATCTATTGTATAAGTTACAGGTGGTGTATGGGGTGGCCAAAACAAAATGTTTATTGTTAAAAAGTGTTAATTATTTAATTATATTGATAGGTGTGGACTTAGTCTATGCTTCCTTTATCCTCTCTTCATTCCTCGATTTCCTTTCTCTTCCACTGTTCCGGGAGGCACATAGTTTCTCTACTCACTCATTTTTTCCATTAATGAAGGAAGAATGAAAATTACTGCTGGTAGCAAAAGAAGATGGCTAGAGGTGATGCTAGGTTCCACCACTGGCCATAAGGCGCGTCAGCATTGCCTA
>NW_027112146.1:7472-9427 GCF_000696795.3 Halyomorpha halys | reverse complement strand
CTCATCCACGAAGACCTTAACATCCCATTCGTTGCAGATTTGGCCCGACAGATATTAGTCTTTTCATTCCGAGTATTGCTATTACGATGTGGGCTACAGGAACATAATGTATGAAGTACGCCTTCAATTTAAGGCCAGGCACACTTTTACTTTTGGTTGGTTGGATTTTAGTGGACTTGTTTAAGATTTTTATACAGAAGAAACTGCTCGTAGATTTCGATTGCTTCAACACCTACTTGACAAACGCTCTAAACTTCCCAGGCGTAATTTGTACAGATGTAAATTACATTAAATAAATAAATGAATATAAAAAAAAGAAAAGATTTTTATACTCTAGTAGATGAAACAATATATTAATAAGAAATTCAATTGTACGTGATCTAAGGTTATTAGGAGTAAAATTGATGGAAAAATAAAGGTAATTAAAGACAGGAAAGTTAGTTTGGAATTTATTTAACAAATTTATTTTTCAAAGTATTTTTAATTTTTACTTTGTTAGAAACATCTAAAATAAACACAATAAAAACTATGAGAAACTAAAATATATGCTATATATAACATATATATGCTATGAAATGAGCTAGAACTAATTTCAACACAAAGGAAAGTAAAAGAAGCGTGATGCAAGTAACCAGATTTTTTTAAAATTTAATTATTTCTTGTTTATTTGTATATTTGTGATTATTTTATTTTATTTTAATTAAGCTTAATATTTGAGGTAATTTATTTATTTTTATTGTAGCTTCAAGTAGCGTTTTTTTCAGAAATAAAAAATAACTGCCAACTGTGATAGTGAATACCTCCCCTTAGAGGAACGCCCAAACCTATCTCTGCCCTTCCAAAGCTTAGGCTGTCGCCCTAGATAACCCTTTTAGTGACTGAACGCTCTGCCCTTTTAGCCTACCAAACATACTACGTCTCTTTCAATATCCGTCATTTAAGTAATACTGTAAGAACGGTTTTATTTTATAAAACAATCTAATTATTTTTTTTTATTTAATATTATTTTAACACTTGATAATTTGACGTTTTAGTCTCTTACAAAGGAAACCTCTTTTAACAATTTTATAATTTTCTAACAAATAAATATTAATTTTTTTTTCGTGCGTACTTTATGCACTGTCATTCTGTTCATCAGATTGCGATGTGGCATTTTGCTAAATGTTCAGGACTTTCCTGGAAAGATTATAGGCTGGCACAATTTTTTTCGGTAGTATTTTTTTATTATTTATTTATTGCTATTTTCATTAAAAGTACATCTAGTAGATTTGATGTAAGATTAAATTGGTGTTATACAGGCATATAAAGAAACTACCCATTGGTAGCATTATAGTAATATTTCTACACTAGCAGGTCCCGAAGCCACCTCCTTTTCAGGCACCTGGGAGGATTGTCAGGGATAGAAGAAGAAGCAAGGTTAAAAACTAGAGGATTTTGATGGTTAGGGCGTTTATAATGGAAGGAATGATATCTGGTTCGGGCTAGATCGGTTATCAATGGAACATTAAGGTCTTTGTGGATGATTTTATTTGTGACAAAGTAGGGAGCATGAATGATTTTGGACTGTAAGGATTGAATGAGATAGGAATTCGAAAGATTGGTAGAGCCACAAAGCTCAAATAACATTTTTTAAAGAAATTAAGAATTAGAAATATTTCAACTTTATTTATTTGAAGGATTTTTTTTATTTCTGCTGTGGTGACCATTGTTCAAATTTAATCTTTCATAACTCCTTTACACTTTATCCAATTCCTACGTTAATGAAACCTTTGGAAAACAGAATATCTCCTCTATATAATGCCCTGATAAGGGCCAAATATTAGTTTAAAATAAAGAAAAAACCTTCAAACGTTTTATGCTATACCTTCGGTTTTAATTTTTTAGTTAAAAAATCTTTTACCATACGTTGATAGGTCATGGTACAATAGCCGGGAAGTAAAAAAGGCAGTTATTTC
>NW_027112146.1:0-6257 GCF_000696795.3 Halyomorpha halys | reverse complement strand
TCTCAAAACTCTTTATTTTACCAATAGTCTAACGTTTCGGCCAAATCAGCCATCCTCAAGGACAATCTAAACATTTAACAGCTAATTATACATTCATTTGTAACAATTATAACAAAAACATTATTACTAATAATACAACATACCTTGAAACATAAATTCTCACCTCACATCAAAAATTGAAAATGTTTTGCTGACTATTCTCCCCTGGTCATTAATTGATGTGAGGTGAGAATTTATATCTTAAGGTATGATGTTGTATTATTAGTAATAATGTTATTGTTACAAATGAATGTATAATAAGCTGTTAAATGTTCTTTTCCTTCGTTTCTTTCCTTCGCAAGTTGTTTTGCGTCGAATACAACCTAAATTTCTGTTTTCCATTAAATACGCGTATGCTATATTGATGTATACACCTCAGCCTTGCGACTCTGTCTGTATTTACAGATAATGATCCTGCATTGTTTCGGTTTCAACGAATTATGCCCTTGTTTTTTTTTTCTTTATGGTTCTTCCTTGCTTCCCTTTGCATTGTTCTGTTTATCTTTTGTTCTCCGCTGTAGGAAACGATGGGGGCTATGCCCTCAAGTCAAAGACAGGGATATAAACATCTCTGACAGACGTTATCCAGATGTCTTTAGCACTACTTCCTAGTTGCGATCTTGTGCCTCTCTTAATATAGTTTGTATCTCAGGCGAAGTTTCTACGTTCTATATATTCAATCAGTAATATGGTTTAGTACTTTTTTTTTAATTTATTTTTTGATATTTACAACTGTATAAAAAATACAACAAGTAAATTTGATCATATTGATAATGATATGATACAGCATGTAGAGATACTACCCAGTAGTAGAACTCTAAAAACATTTTACAATATAAGGTCACGAGGCCATCTTCTTTTCAGGCGCCTCGGAGGTTTGCCAGGAATGGAAGAGGAAGCAAGGTTAGAAACTAGTGGGTTTGGGTGGTTAGAGAGTTTATAATGGAAGGAATAATGTCGGGTTCGGGCTAGATCGGTTACATAAGGAACATTTAGGTCTTTATGGATGGTTTTATTAGTAACAAAATAAGGAGCATTGAGGATTTGGATTGTAAGGATTGGATAGGAGAGGAATTCGAAGGTTTAGTGGAGCCCCAAAGCTCAACTCCGTATCTCCAGATGGGCCTTATTACAGTCATGTAGATCAGTCTTTTGTAATAAGTTGGAAGTTATGGACAGGAAGAACCTGTCTTTTCAGTCTTGTGTGAGGATTCCAGATTAGTCGTTTGTCAAGATATAGTCCAAGATAACGAATCTGTTCTACAGCGGTAAGAGCCACATTATTAAAGTATACTGTAGGGCAGTCGGCAGGTTTAGTTTAGTACTTTTAAATATACTTTCTTCCGTTTAATTATTTATAAAATATCTATTTAAAACGTTCTTTTATAGTTTTTTTTTCTATTTCGAAAATTATTAGCCTTCTTATTTCAATTTCTTAATTTTTTAAAGATGAGAAGATATTTGATCGTGGATAATATATATGAGGAGAAGATGGTCGGAGGAGCGGTTAGCGTACAACTCAACACTAATGAGTTGAATAAACTTATTTAATCATGCTAACGTTTAAGAATTTTGAAATATTTCAACTTGATTTGAAGGTTATTTTTATTTTTGCTGCGGTGACCATTGTTCATATAATCCTTCATAACTCCTGTGGACTTTATCCAATTTCTACGTTAATGCAACCTTTGGAAAACAGAATATCTCCTCTATATAATGCCCTGATAAGGGCTAAAGATTAGTTTTAAATAAATAAAAAACCTTCAAACGTTTTATGTTATACCTTCAGTTTTAATTTTTTAATTAAAAAATCTTTTATCAAACTTTGATTGGTCATGGTACAACAGCCGGGAAGAAAAAAAGACAGTTATTTTACCTCAATTTTTGATTACTTTAATGGAAATTATGTATAATTTACTAATCAAAATTTATGAGTCTTATCTTTATGAGTATTTATTTATGAGTCTAAGTATAGGTTGGGGGAATAAAGAATAGTGATTTTTTCAATACCTTAAAAAACAATAATTTCTCATTCGGAGCTCTATATCTTAAAAAAAAACCAACAACACTAGAAAATCTAAAAGAACATTATTTAAAGAAGAGTAAATTTGCTGAAATATTAGCTCTAATAGAGCTATACGTTCGATAGTTCTCGAGCTGTAGCTTTTTAAAAAGCAACATTTCATAAAAATGTACTGAAAGATTAGTAGTTAGTTAATTTATTTTATGAAGTCTATATCTCAGGAACTATGTGACGTATAAATGTCTATTAATAATCAAATTAAAGCTAGTTTAATGGGATATGAAGTAGTTTATAACGTTAATCCTTGAAGGAGTAGTAGTTTTTATGATATTTGACAAAATAAATTCACAAAATGTTAATTCCTAGTTGTTATTATAAAAAGTTTGATTTTTGAAAAATATAACTCTAGACTCATAAGACGCACATATGTGTGCTAGCAATCAAAATAAAGGAAACGTAACTTACTATAAAGTAGTTTATGACACTTATCTTCGTAGGGGTAGTAGTTTTTATATTCGTATATAACTATAAATTTGGCAAATGATAATATGCGTCCGAACAAGCATAAATTAATATATTTAAGTAAATATACAGCTTATTTAATCGTGCCAACGTTTCGGCCAGAATATCAAGCCTTTATCAGGGCTAAGAACAAAAATACAAGTTAACAACCATAATGAAGCAGAGGAATGATTGGAAAATAAGAAAACATCTAACATTGTAGATACAAAATAGTAATGAAAGATATGTATATATTGTCTAAGTATATTAAAAGATGAAGGCTTATAAATTATAATAAATTATATAATGTGGATATATATTTATAAATATATTCTTTTTCCATAGATATAGACTTTTTTTTTATATTATTATTTTGTAGTTTATTTGTTTCCGTATAAGGCAGAATGTTTTTCTTATTTTTTAGTAGCCCTATTTAAGAGGAATTTATTTATGAATTGTACATAATGCATGGGAAACCGCATACCGTTAAGACTAGAGTTAACATTCAAAACATGCTATTGCTATTATATTAAGAATATGGAAAAAACACAAAATAAAATAAAAAACAAAAATCAAATGCTCTTGAAACAAGAAATATCCCAGAAACTTACTGTGTCTATTATATAAAAGATTATTCTCTATCATAAACTAGGGTAAAAAATAAAGAAATAAAAATACAAAAGTAAATATGTGTGTACATAACTAAAAAAATTGAATGGAATAAATAAAGTTAGTGAATGGATCAAAACATTCAGTTCCTATATACAAGGGCATACCCAGAATAAAAAACTTTCAACTCAGAAAATGGGAATGAAACCAAAATTTTAAGAAAATTATAGCAGAGTTTTAGCAGTTCTTAAAATTAGTATTTGCTTAAAAAATATCAATTCTTATTAAATAATTAATTTTTGTTCTATTCTTGGAGAGGGAGTGGGGTTGACAAATATACCCGGCCTCCACTGCATAAATATCTATGTGTGTAATAATTTAAGATATATGAGACTTTAAATACATATATTCGTTTGACCAAAATTAAAACAAAATGTATCTAGAATAAATAGAATGATACAATTAAACATAATATTTGAGAAATAAAAAAAAATTAAAACAAGAACTTAATGTATATAAATAATTAAAATTAAAATTAAATAAATACAGTAAATTTTACGATATAGCCATGGTAAAATGTACATTTTAACTTAACGTGAAATTTTTACTCATAAAGATGAGCTCTATTTGTGTGGTGGCTTTGTCCAAGGATAAATATAAAATATATTACTATCCATTTGTGTTTATACTTATTTATAATTATTATTTATCTACTTTTCTATTTTTAATCAATATCTATATGTGGTATAACTGATCACACCATTAATAATTATTGAGAATGGTAGCTTGTTTTTATTTTTGAATAAAATTTTAATAAAAAAAAATTATTATGGAATGCCGTATACATGGAAATTCTTAATTTACTAAACGGTCGATTCCCGATATACGATATTTTAATTTTTTATTTTCTCCTTTATCAATGCATGGAATTTATTTTTTAATATATTATCTTCATTGATTCGTTTAAGTGTTTTCGAAACAGTTTGATAGTGAGATAAGATCTTCAAATCGTACGATAGAGACCGAATGCAAACTTGACTCGCGATATCCTTATTGACACATCTGTCAGAATGCGGCGCTGCTAAACCCCTCACCAGCCTTGACAAGTTAATATATTTCGGATCATTCCCAAACCGATGTCCTTTTATTTATATTTTATATCCTGAATCCTTACTTATTTGTGCTGTATCCTTAATATTGTTTTCTCCTATTGACAGTTACAGGGTCGGTAATAAGTTAAGGAATAAATGTATTTTTTCTCCAAAAATTGGCATGGACCGGTTTGAGTAGGTTTTATTTTCAGGAAAACATTCAATTTAAGGTTTGTTTTTAAAAAAAAAAAAAGAAAATAGACATCCTTGGAGAGGTAAAGATTCTCTATAAATAATGTGACAATTTTTAAAAACAAATATATAACTTAATATAAAATACTAATTTATTTATTGCTATTTACAACTATATACAAATATATACAAGTAAATTTGCTGTAGGTGACATAGTGACATGATACAAACATGTGGAGAATCACCCACTGATTGAACTCCAAAACATTTCTAGAGGAGAAGATCTCGAGGCCTTCTCTTTCAGACACCTGGAACTAATCAGTTCGAGATTCTTAAACGGCTGACAACTCGCGTTTTTTAAATTTAAATACTCTTCAGGAGAAAAATCTAGACGGCTCAAGGTTCTGTATGGGTTATTATTTTAATTTAGTTTTTTTGTTTTTTTAATAATTTACTTTTTGTTATTTACAACTGTATACATATTTATATCTAGTAAATTTGCTGTAAGCGATATTATGACATGATACAAACATGTAGAGAATCTATCCATTGATTGAACTCCACAAATATTTCTAGAGGAGAAGATCTCGAGACTATCTTCTTTTTAGATGCCTAGGAGGATTATTAGGTAATGAAGGAGAAGCCAGGTTAGAAACAAGTGGATTTGGGTGGTTGAGACGTTTATCATGGTAGAAATGGTGTCTGGTTCTGGGCAAATCGGCAATATATGGAATATTGAGGTCCTGATGGATGACTTGATTTGTGACATTAAGGATTTTACGAAGGATTTTGGACTGTAAGGATTGGATTCGGGAGGAATTTGATGGTTTAGAGGAGCCCCAAAGCTCAACTCCTAGATAGGCCTTATAATAGTCATGTAGATCAGTTTTTTGTAATGGATTGGCAATTTGTCTAGTAAATGTTGTAATAGTCGGAATTGACGAGCAGTTTCTAGTCTTTTTAGTCTTGTATGAGGATTCCATGTCAGTCGTTTGTCCAGATGTAGTCCTAAGTAACGGATCTTTTCGACAGGAATAAGAGGGGTATTATTAAAGGATACTGTAGGGGAAGAAGTCATGGGTTTACGACGAAGGGTAAATGTGATTTGGTGGGATTTATTGGAATTAATTTTAATCCTCCAGTTTTGGCCATCATTCTTCAGGGGTGGTGTTGTGGGATTGGAGGGTTTGAGATACAATTTAAGGATCATTGTTCACTGACAATAGACGTGTGTCATCGGCATACATGGTGAGGATAGTGTTGGATGGGTTGGGATGTCAGCTGTGAAAACTGTATACAAATATAAAAATAAAGTAAAATAATTCAAAGAACTTATGTAGTAGATAAGATGTAGATTTTTTTTTTTGTACCCTCCTAAACGTAGGGCTACTTAAAGGAGATGGGAAAGTAATTAGTAGCCCTGATGAAGGCTGGAAATTCTGGCCGAAATGCTGCCACTATTACATAAGTTTTTTCAACTTATTTCTGTAATTTTCTGGCCGCACTCTCATCCATCTTCTCCTATTATAAAAATAAGAAAAATTCAATTAACCATACTATTTTTATAAAGGAGGCCAAAAACTTGTATTACCGTTGAAACTGCAAGTCGAAATATTGCACCATTGAAATATTTATTTATTTTATACCAGATCGGCCTGGTATGGGCCTTACATGGTTGATATAACCGTTATATTATATATATATTTTTTAACAGTTGATTATAGGGTATAGTCTCGTACAAAAGACACCCCTAACTATATACAATGTTATTATTAAAAGAAGAAAAAAAATAAAATAAATAG
>NW_027112145.1:0-5213 GCF_000696795.3 Halyomorpha halys | reverse complement strand
TATATATATATATGTATATTTATTTATTTATTTATTTATTGCTGTTCTGAGTGAATTCAGAATATTATAATAACATATGCTTCAGAATTGATCTATTTTTAGTTATTTACTCAAGAAGAGGGCTTGTTTTTCTGTTTAAGGACTTTTTAATTAAATAATTTTTATTTTTAGATTCTACTAAAAAAATTGAATATTTAAAATTGTATTTATTTTTTAAAATGTCAAAAAAAAATTTGATGCCAGTTGAATATATAATTTTTTTAGTAAAGGTCCTACGTATAAGATACATGTGCTCATTATATAACAGTTGAAAAGTACATAACTTATAAAGTGGCAGTAAGGTCAGAAAAAGACATAAGAGTTAAAACAATAAATTTTGAACGTATGGGCTGGAGACATTTTCTTTTTTTTAGTATTCTGGAATCTTCAACTACAATTCCTCTAAAACATTTTTTTGTCCCTAAGCAAGGCTTTATGGACTTACAGTTATTTTATTTTAATCGGCTTTTATGGTAATTGGCTGTAAAAATCTATGCAATTTCCTGTTATTACTTTTTTAATATCCCATATCAAAAATATCGTTAGAAATTCCTTGCCAATTGGATAAAAAAGAAAATATCTGCCCATACTAGGTTTGATTTATTGGTATTTCTCTTTAAGAACGCTTCAATTTATGATTGTTATAGAAAAAAGTTGCTCCGTAATATTGCATATTTAATGAGAAGTTCTTAGGGTTGCATTCCACAAGTATGAACCTGGCGTTTTAATTTATTCCATTGTCTATATCGAAGGTGCCGGTAGTAAAAAAGAAAATATCTTTAATCGTTCCTCCTTTCTTGGCGGGTTAAATACAAGTGATATATGACGGTTAAAAATTATGTTAATGAAAAAAATATATGAAATATTATCTCTTGAAAAACGCTGGGATATGATTTGCATTAAGGGATGGCAGTGCCACCTATAATAATGTCCCTATTAACGCATTAATATTCCGAGTTGGTTCGATAAAAAGCGTTTGGCGGACGGCCTGGAAGTCGAAGGAGGTAAAAAATGTAATGGCTACTGAAAAGGCAATGGCCGTTGGAGCTGGAAACGTTTTTGATATGGTTTTTCAAACGCCTTCAGGTATGTCACTTTCACAGCCTTATAGCTTCCTAATAAGTTTTAAGCTTATTTATTTTTTTTGTTTGAAAACATGAAATAACTAAAAATATGAGAAGTTAAAAAGTCGACTGTGAATAACTGGAAGAGGCCACTAAGTCGACTTTATTAGCAAAACAAACTTCACTATTCTCATCAATCCTAAAAAGAGGGATGTGATAATCGATTCTTGAACACCCTCTCTCCTTCACCTGCTTTTCTTTTAGCCACAATATTAAACTTCGCTATATGTTTGGAATCATTCTCCTTAATATAAATATTAGTTAAGGCTTTAGTGAAATTCAAAACGATTAAAAAAAATGTATATATCTTGGCTACACCCATTTGCTCCTCTGGGCTGCAGAAGATTCTTAAATCAGTAAACATCTTTAATTACATATTGTTACACTGACATATTAATCGACTAATTTCATTTACCGTCACCACTTTCAAGATATGATAATTTTTACTTCTTAAGGATTGCATACTTTTTAAATGCAAACCAAACCAAATTGTCTGTTAATGTTTATCTCGTAACTAACATAGAGGGAAACGTCTCTTAAAAAAAAAACTCTGTACAAACGATACATCTCATAAGGAACAATTATATCCGAAAGAATGTCCATAAGTGAAAAAAAAACTAATTTTGAAAAAAAAAATTTTTCTTGAACAGTGTCACAACTGACATTTTTTTGTTTTATTTAGAATTTGACGTATTTCAAAGTTAGTATTGTAGACTGCGGTTATTTTCATTATTGAGGTTGTATTATTGTTAGTTTTTTTTAGTAATCCAACTTAATTACTAACAATAATTTTACAATTTTATTTTTATAATAACACTTTCCTAACAAAATCCTGCGTATAACGAACCAAATTTTCTTCCTCATTGGTGTGTGTTATGTAGAGTTTCAGTGTATTATAATATTACTGTTGTATAGTATATGTGCTCCATTGGATGTGGAAAAAACTTATTTAATTTGTATGGCGTTATTAGTGTTTGGTGGTTGTTTAAGTTTTGTGACCAGAGCGCTGACAAACTTTGCGCTGACAAACCGGGGCTGATCACTCTGCTGTGTAGCCCAAGTGACGATCTCTGAAGCAGAGAGGTCATGGACCCCCTTGTACAAGAGGAAGAGAAGGGGCGTTCGAACGCACAGGCGATCACATACCGGCTGATTGCATCGTTCACTTTAGTCGTGATCTACCGCGTAATGTACTGAAGCACGTGGCTATACATCGACCAAGGGTTTCCTACCGGTAGCTCTTGCTTTTGATGGAACCCTATACTGTCTTCTGTAAGATTTTTTAAAAGTAATAATGAAAATTATAATTAATTCTAGCAAAGAATAGAAAAAATATATTTTATATAAAATATTTTATAGCTTACTTTATGCATTAATTGTTCACTATTTGTTTTCTTGTTGTCTGTATTTAATATTCCGGAAATCCGTGTATTATCTAGTCCATTCTGAATTATTTTGTATTTCAATATTCCTTTAAAGATAAGAAGCAGTGAGGTTTTTTTTTTCCTTACAAAGAAAACAAATAGTGTAAAATATTTTGAACTCTTTAGAGCAGTTTAAATAATGAATGCAAATTTATTACTTCTTATAAGTATAAGATAGAAAATTGATTAACAATTAATTGTCAGCTACTGCAGAAACAACGCGTCGTTTGTAATTTTCAGTACATTTTATGAGCGAAGGTGGGAGGGCATGGTGTATAGAATTTTGTCATTGTTTTGTTTTATAATGGAGCTTAGTAGTATATATTTATTTAATACCAGATCTGCCTGGTGGGCCTTACATGGTTGATATAACAGATTATGTTTTTGGTTTGTTTAACTAGATATTGATTATGGCGGTTAGCCGCGTGCAAAAGACACCCCTAATTATTTAAAACTATAAATATTGAATAATAACGATGGAGATAAAAAAAAAAAAGATAAAATAATAATTCTTAAGAAAAGAGAAAAAGAAAAGCTAATAACAAAAACAACGACATTTATAGAAATCAAATAACTAATAACAAAATAAACAACTGACTTCTAATGGGGGGAAAAAAAGGAATTTTAAGAAAGAGACGAAGAGAAAAAATAAAACAGTTATAATGTGAATAACACATAGTTATAGATCGTTAGAACAGATAGTTATAGAAAGTATAACAACAGCCTGGGCTTCAGTCTTCGAGAAGAGGTTGGATTTCCCAAGTTGTTAGTTACTTGGGAAACGAGAGAACCGTTTTGTGATATATTCTTCTATTGATTCCAATTGTAGTTCCCGGTGCAATTGGTTTTTTTATACTGTGTAAGGAGTTTATTAACTTTTTTTTTTTTTTAAATTTATTCTTCTTTTATATTGTTCGTCGGTTGACCTCTTAGATATAGTGTCTCATTTCGTGATATCTAAAAATTAACCTTAATTTTTTTAGAACTTAGTTCACTGTTTAAATTGAACCAGTGACAACTGAGTAGATGTCTCTTGTTATAAAAGAAATAATCAATCGCATCGGGTACTACAGTTAAAAACGACAGATGAATTCATCAAAACATATTTTACGAAATTCCATTCTCACCTATTAGCAGTTAAAGTTGCAGAGGCTTACTACGTCGGAAATCCAACATTAACTCAAAGAGTGAACTCCAAACGAATACAAGACATTCTGCCATAAACTCTACATTTATTTATCATGATTTATTTTTATTTTCCTAATATTTTTTCATTATATAAATCGGCTATTTATTTGATTAATTCTATAAATTTAAGTTCTTTTTCTTTGTTAATGCTTTTCTTAATTATTTTTTTTTTTTTTTAAATATTCAATAATTATAAAATTATAAATACTTAGAATAAACTCCCTAACCACCCAAACCCACTCGTTTCTAACCTTGCTTCCTCTTCCATTCCTGGCAATCCTCCAAGGCGCCTGAAAAGAAGATGGCCTCGTGACCTTATATTGTAAACTGTTTTAGAGTTCTACTACTGGGTAGTTTCTCTACATCCTGTATCATATCATATGTCATTATGATCAAATTTACTGGTTGTATTTTTTTATACAGTTGTAAATATCAACAAATAAATTAAAAAAAAAAATAAATAAATACTTAGGGGTATCTTTTAAAAGACACTGAACTTCATATTATAATCGATAAAAGAAAATGAAATTAAATAAAAAAAATAGAAATAAAATTAAATCAAACTATGTAAGGCCCACCAGGTGATAAAGAAATACGCTAAAAATAGAGAACTGAATGGTTTGAAAAAGGAATCGGTAGTTTGCGTTGAGTTAGTGGGAGCCAACGAAAATAGGAGTAATGATATGACGTCACGACCTACTAAAATTCGGTCGTGTGCGCCTATTATTATGAGGTTTTTTTCTATGTGGCGCCCGCGCCCTAACAAGCTACTCCTATTAAGGAACATTCGAAACTTCTGGTTCGTTATTTCTTAGGAGATGCTTTCGGAACTTTTTTTAGTTGTTCCAACATATTAACGCACTGTCAATTAACCCTTTCTATAAATATTCATTAGACTGAAACATTTCACTTTATCAATCTCTAACGTCAATGGCCGACTTGAAATACTCCCCGCTTGACTTATCTGATCCCTTTCGGTGACTAGATGGAGCGCGTTAATCACCTCTTAGGTGATTTAGGTTTGGAACTGTTTCCTATTTGGGTTACTATTCGGATAGGAGTGAAATAATCCCGGATAGGAGCCCTGGGGAGGGAAAGGGCAGTTCCCACGGGATGGGACCCATTGAGCCGGGCGGACTGGTTTCATTCACTACTCCATCCTATCAATTACCTTACTTGCGAAACAGCTCTCATCGCTATTACGGCTCATGTTCCGCCTTAATTCATAACATTATATCTAGAGAGTGTGGTCCGCTCCTTCGTGTTTTCGAGTGCAATCACTCCTGCAATAAGTACCAAACTGCTAATTTCAGTCGACATTAGCTATGGGAAAACGTTTTTCTTGTTGTTTTTCCCCTCTTAATTATCCTTTAAATAAGTTCAAATAGGTAATTTGTTTTATTTCAGTTTCTTTTTCTATTTATTCTTATTATTTTTT
>NW_027112144.1:0-3957 GCF_000696795.3 Halyomorpha halys | reverse complement strand
ATAAAAAATTGTAAAAATGATAATAAAATAAATACTTACTTATATTTTCAAAAAAAAAAAATTAAAAATGATCCATCCGTTAATGACCTATGCATCTAGTTTGTTCTATAAATCTAGTTTGCTTTTTATCTCTATAAAAAATAAAAAATTAAGAAAATACGAAATATTTGTTAGTTGAACAATCATCAGTTACTTCATATCGTATTAATGAATGGTTTAAAATTATCAATGAATGGCGAAATACAACTCTCTATTGCTCAACTTCAGCTAAGATCGCTGGAAAAGTTATAGGACACTTTACGTTTCCTCAAAATACGTGTCTCTATTCGAACATTAATAGTAATTTTATTTTATAATCTGAATTGTCTATTGCAGTAGTCAACCCATATCTTCCGTGATAAAGAAATGAATCTCCATATTCACAAAATTAATAAAATATATGACAAAAATACTTCAAATATTTATTATATTAGAAATTGTGGCGTTTGAGCAAAAATATTTATACCATACTCAGGGCACGCGACTTCAGAAAACTTTTACCAAAGGAACTGATGAAGTACTTATTGGTAAAAATTATTGCTTTACTCACTTTGACTGATTTTTCGGCAATCTATAATATGCCATAAATTAATTCGCAGTTTATTTTTTTAAATTCGGTAAAATTAACTTTAATTTGAAACACAGATGAGCTCTGTATTGACGATAATTTTCCATGATTCATCAATCCAAACATTGATCTTTTGCTCAAAAAGTTAAAAATTATCGTAATCATCTTTTATTCTGTGAACGTATAAATAAGATACACATAGGCTAATGTAAAAATATTCGTTCTACACGAACAGCCATATAGAACGAATTTTAAATAAATTCAACTAGCTTTTATTTTAGCACTTAAAAATGTTAAGGCTCAATGATTCTCTTACAAATAGCCGATAACCAAAAATGTTGAAAAATGAAATTTAAGAGAAAAAAGTTAGTTGTAAGTAATATTTTTTTATCAAATTTTACAAAACAGAATATACAATTAAAACTGAGAACTCGAAAAAATAATTATTCAAAAATATAAACTGTTCTTGTGGCAATTATTAAAATAATTATTAACATGTTAGTTACATGTTATCAACTACATTAATCGGACCCTACAACTAACCTTATAATGCCACAAGGCAATCAAAGGCTATATCTCACTGATATACATATATCTGGTAATATATATCTATGTATTAACCAAATATAAAAATAAAGGAGGTTTTATATATATATATATAACCTCAATAAATGAATGGTTGAGATCTATTTTTTGTTCCCTACTGCCATCTCCTTCATACTCACTTACAGTTAACCATTTATCTATAAAATGAGATTTTGTAGAAAATGCTCAATGTTTGGAGAGCTGTATCTTGGAAAGTATAAGTCGTACAGAGCTTGTCTTGTATTTTGTCGGGTGCTTAGTTTTGGACCTCTGTGAAGTTAGCCCTTCAATTGTTTTAGAGCTTTGGTAGCCCTCCAAAGAGTTCTAGAGTTCTCAATTATTTATAGAAATAGTTCTGCTGTTTAAAACATGAAGAATATCATTCAAAGATACGCGCGGCAACTACACGTTGTTTTGCAGCTTTGACACCCTGTAACTCTTTTTCTATCTACTTTAGAACTTTGCTTATTAAGGATATTCGTCGGGTTATGGCTTAACAAATATGGTCAATGTAGTTTTTAAAGCGATTGGCAAAATTATTAAAGTATATTTATTTATTTTTCTTTGGAGATACAAATAGAGTTGCCCAAAACTCGAACTAATAGTAAACTATTTACGAAATTTCAAAAAATAAAATATGTAAACTTAGGTTATAAACAATAAAAAAAAATACAAATCTGCCTCACCAGAGTTACAAAAATAAAACAGTTCGAAAATACATAAATAAAAATAATCTTTTATATTGCATAATAATAAAAAAATATAAAATGTAGTTTCTTATTCTTTTTGTTTTTCTAGTTTGTTGTAAGTTGAAAAAAAAAAGTATTATCTTGTAGGAAAAAATAAAAACAAATTATATATATATTATGAACATTCTAATGTGGAGGGTACTATTTAAATAAAAATAAATATTTCTTAGGCTAGAAAAATTAGTGGATGGTAATAATTCATTGATCTGGGTTCTATTGCAATATATGGTTGATGTCGACAAGTCTTTGTTATCTCGGGGAGTTTTCTAGAATATGAATATGTCTTAGGGCATTTTTAAATTACATATAGTGCATTCGTTACGCGATTTGATTATGTCTGTTAATTTTGATAATGAATTTATTAGAGCGTCGTAGTTGAACCAGTGTTTTTATGTATTGAAAAGGAATATCTGTTGCTAAATATGGTTGAGTATCTGTATTAACTGTAAGGCTAGGTTAAATTTTGATAGTGTTAAGTATTTAAGGTCCTGGTAATGTAAATAATGTTTAAATTTTGCTGATAAAACAGGTATTGAGCATTTGAACGATACAGGGTCAAGTTCAGACAATATTCGATTTTTATCTACTTCTAGTAGCCAAGTATCCAACTGGGTTACCCAATTATGTTTTAATTTACGTTGGACATTGTAATGAAAATGCTTCATTTTCAAAAAACATATTTTAGTTGATCTATTATTGTCCATGAGTTGTATTTTATAAACCTATTTAAATGCTGTTTTAAGAATTTCGTAATTATTATAGGTGACATTTAACTCCAATCTTACTACCCAAGATGGCGTACCCTTGTTCAGAGAAACTAATTTTCTAAAGAAAAGTGGGTGAGTCCTATCTATATTGTAAGACTAGGGCAACCCCAGATATAGATCTAATAAAATAAAATGCTGAGTGTTATTGATTTATTAATTTCTACACCAGTATGATATTTTGGCTCTTCTACAAATATTTAAATGGAATAGAAGGATATTATGGTTTTATTCTCGGAATATTTTACAGAGTTTAGAGAAAGCTCCGAGTTCAGAATCATTACTTCTAAATAGGTATAGTTGGAAACGCTTTAATTTTGTGAATTATCATACGTAAAGTGATTTTTTTACACCTATCTTTTTTCTTTTTTCTTTTTCATAGTTTTGTAGGATTCTAACGCTATTAGTTTTAGAGTATAATTATATTTTTTCCGACTACAGACATGACCACTAATGCCGAACTTAATTGTCTTTTTCACGGGAGGAAAAAATATTTTTTTTTAATAGATTCTTGAAAATTGTATAAAAAAGTTTACAATTTATTTTTTTTAAACTTTAACAAACGTTAACGGTTCCATAATTCATTTCGATAAAAAGTTGTTTTCATTTTAAATCTGAACTTCAGCAATAATTTAGTCTGAAAATTCTGGAAGGGAGTTCAGACACAAATATAAAAATAAAAAGTTTATAATTTGTTTTGTTTTTTGAAATTTAAATCCTTTGTTGGAGTCCACCAAAAATTACACGATTACTCTTCACCATTCTTTGTTTTTCTCACGTCTATGAAACAACAGCTATCTATTTTTAGAGTTTAATCGAAAAAGATTAGGAAGTTTAAAAGAAAGAGGGGTCTTAATAAATAGTGAATGACTACAACTAAAGAACAACATTTTGTTAATAGCATTGAGTAGGTATAGTTAAATATGCAAGTTTGGACAGGACCTTAAGATTCTTGACGAATTAATACCATAATATTCAAGAACACTAGGGAAGCATTTCATAATACAAACAATGAATGATTGTTCTAAATTGAAATAAGTTTTCAAAACACTGAACTGGATGAATGACTGTATTAAATATATTAGAAAAGACACCGAGTAAAGTGATTTTGTAATAAAAAGAATATTCGCTGACTCCATCAAACATCAGCATAAATTAAAGAGAACGCTCAGTAGCTGTGTACTCGCAACAGTCTTTGAAGATATAACGTAGGCATGCATCATTTGATACAGGTATCATAATTTTTTTTTAA
>NW_027112143.1:124000-129043 GCF_000696795.3 Halyomorpha halys | reverse complement strand
TAGTTTTTTCCTTTCAAACAAAGGAGAAACTCTCATTAAACTTTAAAATAAATAACATTGAAAATAAATTATCCAAGAATATAACCTACCCAGCTGTAACCTTTGACATACATTTAAAATTTTCGGCCCTTATCAATGATAAAATATTAACCACTTCAATTAATTTAATAAATAATCCAAATACAAATCATTTGCTATTAGCCTCCAAATTAGTATTACGCCTAAAGTTGTAATTTTTTTTATATTAGATCCGACTTTATTATAAGGTGTTCAACTGTTCTGCCATATTGAATAGAGAAAATCATTCACAATAATTTTTAAATATTAAAAGACGAAAAATTGTAAACGGAGCACCACTGGAAATTTACAAAACCTCCAGGTTCAGCGTGAACTTAAAATTTCCAAAGCAAGGGACTATCAATACAAAAAGTAAGTGAGTCCTATCACCTAGCTATTAATTAGAAAATTCTAAAATTAACTAAAATCATAAAATTGTGTTTACAGGCCTCTTTCGAACTGGAATATGCTGTGAAAGAAGTTGTTTCAGGGAAATGTAATTACCAGAAGAAGATAAGGGACTATGAAATATATAATTTCATGGATTATTTTTCTTTAAAACGGTTAGTAAAATATTCCGTTGCAATAAACTAATAAAAACGAGCTTTGTGATATTCATTAACCAATTAAATTAATTAAGGTTGATTGTATTTTAAGACAATTTTCCGTTACATTGTACTTTCCCTCAAACTTATTAAAATTATTTTATCAACAAAGTCTCAACGACTGATAGGTTAATTTCACTTCTTAATCATATCAAGTAAAATATATGATATTCAATATAAAATATATGAAAACCGGCACCCACTTAAACGGTTCTCTTGGTTAACTAGTGTCATGAAGAAAATGAATAAATAAATAAAGAGCAAAGAAAACACTCCGTTTGTTAAACCAAAAGAAAATAACTACTATTAAAATTTAACGATAGTTTGCACGCTTAAATTAAATTGTGTATCTGACGATTTTGTATTTAATTATTTTAATAACTCTAACTTCATCATATATATGTGTATATATATTTTTAGGGTATGCTATTTTTTATATAATATATGAGTTAACTTAATATTGGAAATGTTTTCAATTTTGTACTCCGGATTAACCGTCGTTCTTGTCACCGACTAGGACGGGAAAGCGGGGTTCTACTGTATTCGTTTTTGTTAGTGGTTTCACTAGGCAATAATGACAGAGTTTTCTAAAGCAATATCACGTCCAGATAATTGCCGTAAAGAATTGTTGAAATAACTAAAAAAAAAAAATGTTCATCACTGTTACTGAGCGCAACTCATTATCTTTTTATACCCAATTAGAAAACGAAGGACGTATTTGTTTTCAGTTAATCACGATCTTTTTATTAACAACCTCCCGTCCTTCACTAATTTCAATACTCCGAGATCATACATCTCAGATAGGATCCTACATCTAATAACCGACTTTCCAGATTAACCGGCGGTAAAAAGATATAAATGAAGTTCTGAGAAAATACTAACTTCTAAATTCTCTATTGTATTTATGTTCTATTTCAATATATTGAATATATTGTTTTGAATTTTCATTTTTATTGTATCTAATATTCAAATTGAATTACTATTGTAGGTTTTTCTTTTAAATGCTCCTGCTCATCCGGCTAGGAATGAGAAGCAGGGTTCTACTGTATTGTAAAAAAAAATATAATTTTAATCTCAATCAATAATTTTTAAGCATTATTATAATTCAAGAGAATACACAATGTCATTGGATTAGTAGATACTTCTTTAACGAAAGGAAAAACTAATGTATTTGTGTGAATTTATTTCATGGGAAACAAAAATAAAAGACAAAAATTCTACACATATTTTGAGTTTGATGTCAAACCGTGATTACTTCAACCTAGAATATTGTAGAGAAAAAAGAAAAATGATTTTACCAGATAAAGTTTGATTTCCTTTCAAATTCTAAGCAAACTTTTTACACTACTTTTTTTTTTAAATCTACAGCATTTTCTACAATTTTTGACCAAAATAAACTCGGTATAACTTTTTTTTTTTAACACAACTCTTTGATAGATTTTCTGATATAAAAAGTCATAACTTTTCGTAATAATTTGTAAAATGTTGTAAAAATATTTGTCCAATGAGAACAGTTACATAGCATTTAATTTGAATTAAATTTAATTCGTTTTCATTTCAGCCCATTAGAGAATAGACTGTTATTGAGATAACAGATAACTGAAAATATATAAAGGCGAAATTTGAGAGAAAATCAAAACTATTAAATTTAGACATATATGTATATACTTTTTTTTTTGTTGTTGACGAGTATAATAAAGGTGGGAGAAATAGGCTGAAATCAATCCAAGCCAAATGAAGATTTTTACATTTTGAATTAACTAATTTTAACTTACATACCAATACTTCGTTGCGGTGATAGCAAGTATCTGTAAGCTCTGGGATTCTGCAATTCTCGTGCAATATTTTGAGGACAATTTTTTTTTTTTTATTTATCCTCTTTGATTTTGATACTCCTTTTATTTTGTTTTTTTTCCTCTTACTAGCGACTATGACAGACAAATGATGACTCGGTCACGTGGAACGCGATCTCCAGAGCACAAACTGACAACACTCACCCCTGAGTACAGAGAGCGGACTGGCCACATCGGCGCTACTGGGGCCCTTCCACCGGGAGGGGGGTCGCCACCTAGCGTCCAATTTGGTAAGGATATTAATTCTATGGACAATTACCAAATAGCTTATAGCCTCAAGCCGCATGATTCGTCACATTATTTACTTTTCTTTTTAAAAAAAAAAAGGAGTTAAAAATTTTCAGTTAAAATAAATTAATGAACGGTAATAATTAAACAGATCCTTGGAACACTGAGGACAAAAGAAAATTTCAATTTTTAGAATATTAACCTCAGAGTATTAATGTAATACAAGATTGCCTTTAAATGGTTAATATGTTTTACTCATTATATCTGTAATGTACGTTTTCATTTGTTTTAGGATTAAGTTCACTAATTGAAAATATATATATATTATATATTAAAATTTTCTCCTTAGTCTTTTTGATTGATATTTAATAAGAAAAACAAAATTTTTAAAGATAACTTATTTAGAACAACTAACATCTATTAGGGACGCAAACATTAAGTCCAACTACTTCTTATTTTCATGGACTATTATTGTTGATTCTATAATAGTACTAGAAGGTAAAATCGTAGCCCATAATGGAGAATATTTCTGATCTAGCTTACAAGGACATAAACTACATGTTTTGCGAGAAAGTTTTCTGTAAGTCATGAAACCCACAGGACAAGGAAAGCGTTTGTCCAATATACGTTTTGACAGAAAAATAAAACTTTACTTCCAAACTCAGAAGGATACGAAGTGTCTTTGACGGATATATTTTCAGCAGTACCTACCAAAACATTGACAGGATCCCAGTATAACATTTCATTTCACAAATTATTGGCCTTCCTACAAGTTCATAAACACCGGCTTATAGTTGTTGTTCGTTGGGGCTTTAGGGCGTAAAACCTGGAGGTGGTCAACGCCCATGTTTCAAATTTTATAATTCAAAACCGGCCTATAGTTTTATAATACACCCGTAAGCAATAAATCAATAATTTCAGGATAAATAATGACAAAACAAGAACCATGTCGATTTCTACAGCGTGTTAAACACTTTACATATCTCGACCGTTTTCTGACTAACACTACTTTTCCCCCGCTTCCTATAAATAAATTTAATAACATATATAGTTATAAGTGGCGTTATCGATCTGTTACAATGCCAATGGAGATTTACTAATCTCAAAGTAATAATTTCAAATTTAATAAATGTGTAAATAATGAAGCGTAAATTATCTTGATATACTGGAAGATTATTGATTGACCGTGTGTAAAGATGAAAGGAATATGGTCCGGGTGCGGTCAAGAAAAACTCAAATAGTAGAAATAATAATAATAAAATAGTATATTTTAAATAATAATAAAATAGTATATTTCTACTATTTGAGTTTTTCTTGACCGCACCCGGACCATATTCCTTTTATCTTGATATACCATACAAATAGATAGTAAAGAAAATTGTCAGTCTCCACAACCATCTTAACAATAAAATAATTTTGATTTATAAACAACAATTATACAATTTTCTCACAATTCTATTAATTTTATTATCTCAAACACAACAAATACATAATACCAAAATAGAAATATATATGAATACTAAATATAAATATCCTAATATTGCAAAAGTTTAGTTATGTCTGGTTTTATTTATATCTCTATAGATTTACAAAGTAATTCAACGAAATTCAATTAATCAATGTGCTCCATATTGATAACACTGCTTCACAAACGTTAATAGCTTCATGCTGGCACAAGGCACAACTTAAACTCGATTAATTTTGACTTTGAACGATATTGAAACTCTAGTACGATATGGACAATGACAATATCGATTTTCCATCTAGTAGTGCAATATTCAATGGTAATATAGTTATATAACAAGAGTCAATTTCCATTTGCAATGAAGTACTTCACAACCTAGTCTTAATTCTGATACACTAAGTTGTATAAACAAACAAATAAAAACTAAATAAATGTTTATTTAATTATAATTATTATTTAGTATGGCTTCTACTTTAAAAACAATCATTACGTTAGACAGAAACATATTTTAATAAAGCCAAATGAAATTTTGTTAATCCTAAACAATCTAGATAATATGGAATGACAATATTAATATTAATAAATCTTAAAAATAATGATCTAAATTAAATTTAATATTATCTGGTATGAGAAACACTCATTTCCTTCAATATTATACTTAAATATCATATTATTTTTTTTCATATTTAATAACAGATCTTACATGGTTAATGTAAGAGGTACTTTTTTTTAACTATTGAATATGGGGGAAGAAGGGGGTATAGTCTCATAAAAATAAAACCCTTAACTATATACAATGTTATAAATAAAAAAAAAAAAAGATAAAATAAATAGA
>NW_027112143.1:123385-123950 GCF_000696795.3 Halyomorpha halys | reverse complement strand
GAGTGTTACAGGCGTGTAGAGAAACTACCCATTGGTAGCACTCTAACGACATTTTACATTAGCTGGTCTCATGGCCATCTTTTTTTCAGGCACTTCGGAGGATTGTCAGGAATGGAAGAGGATGCAATATTAGAAAATAAGGGGTTTGAGAGTTTATAATGGAAGGAGTGATATCTGGTTCGTGCTAGATCAATTGAAAATATGAATTAAGGATTCCAAAATAATCAATCGAATTAAGGTCACTGACCGGGTTTGCATGGAATTTTGGTTTAATGTCACCTAAAACAAAAAAATCCAGTGGTGTCAGATTTGGAGAGCGTGGAGCGTGGAGCTGCTCGGCCACAGCTGCTATGGAGGAAAGATCCCAAGCCTATCTTAATCCTCAAAGGAATCATATTGAACAACATTTAATATGAATGATAATTTATCACATATTTCATTAATAAAGTAGTTGAAACACATAGTGATCAATTTATAGTAACCTAAATAATTCATAACAATGAAAATCTTTAGACGTGAATATATCACTAAAAAAACGTAAATGGACATACCTTCGTAGGTAAAT
>NW_027112143.1:120799-121321 GCF_000696795.3 Halyomorpha halys | reverse complement strand
TGACCGTTTTTTAACAAAAATATTTGTATTATTATTTCTTTGATATAAAATACAATTAATACTCAAACTATAGTCCATTGTTATCTACCGTCATCTACTGGCTAATTTTTCGATCCCACGCTGATAACCTTCTTTGGGATGGCTCTCAAAGAACTCATGGACCGCTATTTAAACTTCCGCAAAATAATAAAAAAATTTCTCTTGAAGGAAATGGGCCATGTATCGAAACAAGTAGTAATCCGATGGTGCTAGGTCTGGACTATGTGGTGGATGAGGCAGGAGTTCGAACCAATGAAGTACTTTAAACTTTACTTTGATTTGGCGGGAAGTGAATGCTGATTGCTGAAGAGTTAGTTCGTGAGGGACCAGTCTACTGCTCTTTTTCTTCTTCCCCATGAAGAGTAGATGGCGACTAACAGTATCTTTCGACACACCACCCTAACAGCATCTTTCGACACACCACACTAACAGTATCTTTCGACACACCACACTAACAGTATCTTTCGACACACCACACTAACA
>NW_027112143.1:117553-120749 GCF_000696795.3 Halyomorpha halys | reverse complement strand
GACACACCACACTAACAGTATCTTTCGACACACCACACTAACAGTATCTTTCGACACACCACACTAACAGTATCTTTCGACACACCACACTAACATTATCTTTCGACACACCACACTCTCTGGCAAGGTCGCGATTACTTGTGACAGATTTGACTCAACAGCTTCCTGCAGAAACTCGTCAATATTTATTAATGGTCTTCTTACTTTCCAACGTCGTATCTCCACTGGTAAATGTTTCAAACCAACGCCGCGCAGTGGACTGGTCAAGGACCAGCTTCCTCTTCATATTTAATAATTTCAAGAGTTACTTCAGCGGTAGAGAATGCTCTCAAGGGATTATTAAATATTGGTAAGTATTAAATACGATTAATATATTTACAGTCCTTTGAAATCTTGAATTCGATAAAACGGTTATTTTTTTTTTATACACACCATAGTTTCCTTGTTTTGAGAATCTTAACCCATATTTTGCAGTTACCGACCTATATTAAGAGACACTTAACCCTTAAACAACCTGTATAGAAAGGGGATCCGTTGTAAGCGAAATGAAAATTTTGAATCCGAATTTTCAACGGAAATGCATGTCTAAAAAAAAACAAAAGTCATTCTAAGGACATTTCGTCTTCGTCGTATTCTAGGGCACCTGTATTATTTTATTTTTTTACTTCGGAAATTCTCTCATGATATCTAAAGAATATATTTTTTAATAGTTTAACGTTTTTTCAGACTTGAGTAACAAATATCTCAGTTCGAGTAACATATATATTACTTATACAGAGTTCACATATTTTTTTGTTTCTTTATTTGTATCAACTTTTCGTATCATTCGATATTTTTTTCCTATAATTATTCTAAACATTATCAGCCTTGAACCGAACTTGTGCTATTAGAATAGATAAAAACGAAAATGTTTTTGTTATGTTAACTAATTCACAAAAAAAAAAAAATAATAGTAATAATAATAATAAATAAAATCCTATATGAGATATAATAACATAAGAAAAAGAAAGTACGATGATTACAAATCAAAATGCTATCCACTGGGGTCTTGTCTACACATTACATCACGTTTAAAAACTAATTTTATAATTGAATCGTTGATTCCAGTAACACCTAAATAATAGGAATAGAAACATTCCAAAACAAACTGTACTGGTTAAAGATAACCAAAAATGATTACAATTAAAATGTGACCAACTCTGAAGTTGTTTTGTTAACAATTTAGATAAAAATATTCATAATGACAATTAAATTTGCTTGAATTGCTTACAAATCATTATAATAATAATCAAAGCGAAAACGTACATCAATCATTGTAAAAGCAAGTTCAGACTAGATTAATCAATTTCTGACCCTTCATTTCTTTGACACATGAGCCGCTCGAAAATATCTGATTGTGAAAAAAACCTTTGAATGTGTTGATTAACTGGCAGGAACCTTTTCAATTTTTTTCTCATTGATATGCTTTATACCCATTGAATAGACCTTGGTTGTTGAGAGTTCACGTATGATACATTTCTGCTGTATCTGCATCTGTTCATAGCCTGAATGTTTGCTGGATGACCTATATCCATATAATGAGATATGGCAAAAGGTACCTTTCTCTGAAGAAGAAATCAAGAGTCGCCACCCGGGTTTCACTGCGCAACCGCTAGAAGAAAAATTCTTCGAGTCACTAACTTAAGATGTCTCAATTACTTATACCTAACAAGCATCATAGAATAGCCAAAATGATTTTGGATTCAAGTAATTATTTCCCTAAAAAAAAAATCGTTTCTCAACAAATTAGAGATTCTTCAAATTTTAAACATACCAACCAAAAAGTGACTTTTGCAGTTTCTTGTCTCACCGATTTAATTTTTCTACCATCAGAATTGAACTTTCAATATATTACAAACATTCCTTAAACAAAATCCAATTTCAACTAAATTGTTATTAATTCATTTTATTGAATTAAATTAAGAATACATCATTATGAATCCGTGTTAGAAGTCAAATTGGAAAGTAAGAAAAAGGAGTTTTAATGTAAAAATAAATTCTTTGAATTCCATTTTCGCTAATGGTGCGACGTCATTATTTAAATTAATTGTCTTTATCTGTTTTGTTTTGTTACACCCTTTTAAGTAGGTTTCGAAATCATTATTTATTTTTTCAATAAATAACTGTTACAGCGTACTTTTTTATTTGTTAAATTAAGGAATAACTCGACAAAAAAATTTAATATCTTTAAGAAATTCTTGATTAATATAATTTATTACAAACAGATAAAACAGTTTTCGTTAATTGTAGTTTAATTCATAAATAAATGTATATTGTTCATAAATAGAAGGGACATATATATATTTGAATGACGTTAAAAATACAATACTATATTAATAACTGTTCCTGGATGTTAAGATATCTTAAGTACTTAAAGGTAGGCTTCCAAATTTATTTTTTTACTGATGACTCCTAGAAGCTTTTTTTTGTTAGTTGTAAAAGTTATAAATTCTTTTGGGAATGTAATAATGGATATTTTCATTAAACCAGAAACTATACAGGAAGTAATGACAATTAAATTTAATCGATGTGGCTCAATGTTTAAAAGTATATATTTTTTCTTATTCGTTCTTTATGGCACTAATATATTATGTACAAAGACGTATTTGACGATATTTTTGTAGTTAATATATGTTAATCTATTTAAAATTTATTTACAATCTATTTAAAATTTGGTAAATTTTTTTTTTAATAAAACTCATTGAGAAAATATTTTGGGAAGATAGCGAATACAAAAATGTGCATTCTAACCTTTTATTTGACAGATGAAAGTAAAATTATTGGGAAAAATTCAAAAACATAATAAACAAATTGCAAATCAAGTTCTCTTAAAATAAAAATTTAAATTAATCAACACTGCACATGTTCACATTAAAAACTAGATAGTATACACTATCACACTATAAAAGCAGACATATTCACATTAAATACTGACCAGTCGACACTGGTTTATCCACAATTATCAGACTATAAATGCATTTTTATATTTGAATAAAAAGTTGTCAGAACAAAATACTAGAAACTTTTATCGTTTTAACGTATTTATTCATTAAATCATTTTATTTTATTAATACTATGTTTTTTTTTGTGTTGTTTTTTTTTTTTTTAAACGTATTTATCCATTCAAGTATTTCCTGTAACCGGGTTTTTTTTTTTT
>NW_027112143.1:107301-117229 GCF_000696795.3 Halyomorpha halys | reverse complement strand
TATGTCCGATTACGGATTGATAAGTATGCTGTGTGAGATAGCAACCTAATGTATTTAGGCAGCATATATGAATAAAGTATTTCTCTCTCATAAAACTAACAAACGAAATAGTCCCGAAACCCTACCATACTTTCAGATATAAGCCTACAAACAAAATAATTAATATATGCAACATGATGGATAAAATTGAAGAAAATAAAAATGCTATTGTACACAAAATCTGTTAGTAAATATACAATGAAACATAGAATAGAATTTTAATTTTCAAAAGATTCAGAGACAAATTCTAATAAATTGGAATCATTCAGATAATGTAACATAAGTCCAACCAGAAAAAAAAATTAGTGGGGCAAAACTTTGGCTTGTAATTAATAGTTTTGTGCCTATTTGACCGCACCCGACCCTCTTCTTTGATTTTTAGGATTTTGAAAATCTTAAACTTTGTATTGATGTTGAGTACATTTTTTTTTTATTCTGATATTTTTACTCTTTCCATCCCAACAATTACCAAATAAGTACGCGATACATGAAATTTTAGAAAATACTTTTATTTAGTGATATATATTAATATCTGCCACACAGTGAATGATATCATACATACTAAAATAAAATAAATAAATGAATGAAAAAAAAATCTCCTAAAATATATAAAACAGAAGAATGAACATAATACATAATCACACGATTTGTATGAAAAACAAATATAATCTCTAGTCACATTTACACTCTAATATACAATATTTACACAATCCAGCAGAGGATCTCTGAGTTCACTCTATCCCCCACGTGTGAGGGGTAGATCAGAACTGAAAAGATCCCAGCGCATCCCTCTCGCCGTATCACTGGTAGTGAGCCAGTGGAAGCTGAGCAAGTGCGCTAAAGCCGCAAACACTCAACTTGAGTGAAGAATCTGACCATTGCCAGAACTCCAATTGTCCATTTTTATTTTAATAAGTCTCTTGGCCACTGCTGTTACAACGTTCTAGGTGGGCTGTAGGGATGGGTGGAACTAGATAAGGTTTTAACCAAAGGACTAGGATGGTTGGAAAGGTTTTTCTGGAATTTTGAGAATTTGATTGGTATGAGGTCAAGGACATAAGGGATATGTAGGTCATCAACACATTATTAAATAAGATTTTTTTTTCAATCAATAGAAATTAAGTAATTATAAATCCCAGTTACTACAGAAATATTTATACATATATATATATATATTTATTAACGAGTGGAATAAAATAAAATTATTTGTAATATTAACCAAAAAAGACAAAGGAAAGCACCTTAACCACATTCCGTATAACAGCACTTTTTATTTAAGCCTAATGCTTTTTTTAGTAACGTTTCAGCTTATTTTCCATTTTTGAATCAATCAGAAATATGTTTTTACAATTTTCTCTAAAATTATGTATCCTGAATATAATTAAAAAGTTTATTTGTTGATTTTTTCTGTTTTCATTTTTTATTTAAAGAAGTGTGAAATAGAAATAGTAACAACATAAAAAATTGGCCCCAAAGCTTAAACTTTCGAAGTTTAACTTTCCGTGATGTAAATTTGGATTTAAGCCTACAAACAAAACAACCAATATATACAACATGATGGATAAAATAGAAGAAAATAAAAATGTTGTATTCAAAATCTGTTACGATACGTTATGAACTAAAGAATGAAATATGATGATAAAGATATAAATAAAAAATCAAACATAGGGAATATAGTTAAGTGTCCTGAATAAACATTGGAATTCAACAAGGATACTCAAGTATATTAAGCCACTTGTCAATCACAGCCGTTGTCTTGTCGTGCGTTGTCTTGTCGTGTTAGGGCACTGGTTAAGTTTCAAAAAATCAACAATGAGTTTTTTTTTTGTTTTTTTTAACAACGGCTCATTCTAGAGAAATTTCGTATTAACCTCAGTTTTCTAGGATACTTTTTTTTTAATTTTGAAAATTCTTTCAAAATATTTTCAAAATTATTTCAAAATAATATAAAGTTTTTTTCAGGCCAAAATGAAGAAAAATAAAATTAATTAACTGCAAAACACATCCCCAGGAAGTTTTATTCAACTAATTTCTTATAAGTAAACAAGGGCGTACCCAGGATCAAAAATGACCCGTCTCCTCCCCTAATCTATGACCATATGAACGACCGTTCATGTAGTCAAATGTCAGCACGAAAAGGGCGAATGAAACTAAATATTTAATAAAATTATAAATAAATTAGCAGTGCTTTATTAGTTATTACAATTATTTATTTGAAAAAAAGTAGTATTTATATATAAATTAATAATTTTTTCACATCAAGAGGGGAGGCAGCTGCTCCCCTCTGCTCCTATTAAACATTATATAATTTAAATTTAAATGGATTTAGATATTAATGAGGACGACAGAATAGTTGACGAACGGAATAAGATGAGATCAGTAATAACTAATCTTAAACGGATCAAAGGCAAGAATTTAATATACTATGAGTTGTATAGAGAGGAAATCCACGCGAAGTATATTACATATTATCAAGATTGGGCCGTAGTAGGGCTTTGTCTTTAACCGAGTGGGGTCTTTGGAGCTGTTAGATATGGCCCTTCAGATTAGAGAATTTATTTTCTGAACAACTTTTGGTTTTCAGCAGCAATAAATAACATTCTAGTTTAAATCATTATTTTATTTAATATTTGAAAAGAACTATGCATTAAAACAAAAATTTGGTGCACGCATTACACCATTACACAACTTTCACTTATTTCCTTGGAATGAAATTATTGTACGTTTCAGAAGAGCTGTTTCTATATTATTCAGGATGACAATATCCTTACCATATATTTCATACAGGTAAGTGAAGGTCAAATCTGACTATAATAGTAACTACCATTGTTATTGGTATTGATGGATAGGGGGGAACTAGTCCGGGCAGTGGACATAGTGGTCCTTTTTCCCAACCTTCGAAGTTGCCGCTATGTGGTGTCGAGATTCATTTCTCGGAACCACCAAGAAATATATATTAACTGCCCTAGATCTATCTGGGATGATACAGGTGGGAATCGAACTCACAATGTCCAGAACCGAATCCTCAAATTCATTAATCAATTTGTTTTTATTACTGTAAAAATTCGTTTTAAAAGAGAAGTAAAAAATTATTATCAACTGTGCTGCAGCCTATAATAAAACAATTTGACAAAAGATAATAAGCCCATTTACTATGCAATGAAATCGGAAGAGATCTTTCGGCTACTTCCAATTTCCCAGTCAGTTTTAGGCGGTTGCGTGAAAACCGTTACCCCTTTAGTTAATTATTTCTCCATTTTATAGTTCCTATTTATCTAACCTTATCATTATAACAATGAGAAATGGTTGTTTATACTATATTTTCTTGTTCACCGTAACTTTACACTCCAGGGAGGAAGGGTATTAGCTTCTTGAACAATATTCTCCAGATGACCCTATCCCTTGGCTTCTCCCCCTAGTTTGTTACTCTCAGCAACCTGAGATCATCCTCCATATTATCCAGTCATCCTCTTCTTATGTCCCCATAAATATTGCTTTGGGGCATCTTTTTGAGTAGTCTATGAATGGTATCGTCAGAATGTACCCATTTTATACAAATTTTATAAGGCTTACAATCCAGTATTGCTGTAACAGTCATATAACTCAGACTTTGTTCTTAACCTCCATTCTTGGATTACTATATCGAAAGAGGGGACCAAAATTACAAAATACCAAAATTACAGTACGCGTCCAGGATGCAGAATAGGTCTATGATAATGTCAAACAAACAAAAATAAAGGCACCGTACTATTTCAATGAGGACAAAACCTATGTGATATTTATATTGAATACCAATTGTGTTTTCGATGAAATCGGAAAAATGTGAAACTCGTTTCTATAAAGTAATACTTCCGGTCAGTTATAACATCCTAGGCACACACATAACTTCAGTTCCGTCGAGTTTTGAATCGAAAATTCGAAATTTTGCATGATTGAAATACTTCACCTTACTATATATTCCATATTTAGATAAGTGAAAATAAAAATAAATATCAACAAGAAGTACTGCTAAGTGTTTGAATTATTTATTACCAAGGTGATTTTACCTGTTTAAAAATTGTACAAATATAGTTGGCTTGGAACTAAGAAAGACATGGGTCATAAGGTTTGTCTTCAAGTTCGCTTCAGGACCACCTTTGGGAGGATTAATGGAATTAGAACAGCTAGCTTAAGTGGAAACTCATTTATTTGGCTTTCTTCAGCACCGATTACAGTTTCCATTTCCAATATGTCTGCTATCACTTGGAAAAATCACGTGAGGATGGTTAGATGAAACGAGGTAATTATCATTAACTTCTTCTCTTTATACTTATTTTCTTCTCTGAGTTACAGCTTACTTTGTAAAGAGTTTTCCTTGTCATGGATTGATCGTACCCTTTCTGTTTCCTCTCTGTTGTTTCTTTTCTTGTTTTTCTTTTTTACGATTTCTATGTATTTTTCAATTTGATCATAATGATTGTTTTTCATAACTGATTGTTTGTTTTTCATGATACTGAAGAATACTATTTCGTTATTTGAGATTTGAATTCTTACTTTGGCCTAACATCGGTTTCCTGGCTGACGTTTCTAATTATACTTCATCTAGTACAATCAGTAGATAAATACATGCGATAGAAAAACAAAAATAGCATTGGTGGCTTAGGGCGGGTATTATAAAAAAAAAAAATGGCAAGAAAACTAGTTCTAACTTTGGAGGTTACCAGAGCCTTTAATAATAATGAATTTAGTTATAAACAACCTTACCCCTTCGTAGGGCGCGGTCAAGGATTCTCAAAATCTGGGTGCGGTGAGTCTGATAGGCACACGATACATACAAATTCGTGGAGTCCCTAAATCGCCTTATTTAATTAAATCAAAAATTACCGATCATCTTGAGGGTGTAAACAAAAAAATATAAAATAAATTTAAAACATTTCTTATTATTTATTTAGGTACAAAAACCAAAAAAAAGAAGTCGAAATGCAGAATTCGCATATCATGGTTATGAATATAAATCAAAATAGGACCTTTTATCCTCGAAAAAAAATTCAAAAAGGTTTCAGACATGAAGTTGAAATGTGTGGGGACAGAAATAAGTCGGAGGAATCTCCCATCAATCAAAGCCGATGAAGGATCACAAGAACAGGCTGAAAAGCATGTAGATAGAGTGGTTTCGCATGAGGGGCAAATTTCTTGGTTGCATTTCACACAGGAGTAGTTCGTGAGCCGATGTATTCCTGTTTCCACTATGCAATCACTACATCTGGACCGCTTTTGGAGGTGGAGAGGGGTTGATTTTGGACGATCATCAGCCGGGAGGGATTTTGAGAAGAATTTTCGAGGAGGTGTGAACGCTGGATTTCAGCTGGTCCGATACACAGTTCATGTGACAATTCTTTGGGGGAAACTCTTCTTGGAATTCATGCAATTTGATTCCCGAGGTGAATAACCAAGGAATTGATCCCTCCCAAGTTCAACATAGTATAGAAGAAAACAGTCATTGGCGATCGATGTATTTCGCTGCACGTTGTTGTGGCTCACATGAGTTGTTGCTCACGTTGTTATGACCTCAGGTTTTTTTCTCTAGTACTTTTATCAATGACTTTGGTTCTGAGCACAGAAAAAACCTGGAGTACACAATTATTCTTGCATGTGACGTAGGTTGCCAACACTTTTTTTGGTTGGATTCACCCCACAAAGTTAGGAAACTACTGGGAGGTAGGGGTCACACTTGGTGCATTTTTGGAAGACAGCAAAAAACTGAATCCTGTGCCTGTCAGATCAGCCGCGCCTGATGCAGGGTTCAATGTAAAATTAAACCATTTCACTATCTAAATTAATTGTTGCAAAAATACTTATGAAACTTGTAAATGAAAAATAACTGTTTCGGCAGTTTGAGCATTTCTTTTTGAGTATCAAAATTACTTTTTGGAAGTCCATTTCTTTACATAAATCACTTTATAAATTCCTCAATCTATCATGAAGCAATTCTCAGTTCATTTTTGATTCGTTTTAATTTATCAATCGTGAGGTATTAGGGTTCTTATGGACCGCTGAGGCCTGGAGACGCAATATTAAAATAAGGCTATCTAAGGCAAAAATTTAAAAAAAAAATGAAATAAGAGATTTCCAGAAGGACGGTGGATTCGAAAATTAAAACAAACTTGTTGAAAGAGTATTAGTGGGATGGAGGACTAGTTCCTTTTGATGTCTTCTAGTGATATGTATGAGAGGCACCAGCTGGAATTTTTGAACTTAAAGTAAGATCTTTTGTTGGCATACCAAAGGAGCCGCAGGGCCTAGTCAGAGACCCGATCAGCAAAACATTAAAAGTTATCTATAGATATATGTAGATACCAGATGTGGCCTGGGCCATGCACCCCTCGGGACGGTTAACCACGTAGGTAGAGGTAAATACCTGAACAGCCCTTATCTCACACCTGGGCACCCTAAAAATTTCGGGAAAATGGAACGACATCTGTGAAAGAAGGAAGCCGCCTTAATTTGAAGACGAAAGAGAGGAAAAAGACCGACTTTCATCGAAGGTCATTTGACCTTCCCACCCCATCTGAAGGTTAAGTAAAAGAGTATACAAGGATCAATGAGAAGAACGGAGATCGGAAGTGGGGAGGAATTAGAAGTAGAGGGGAGAGAAGAAGTAAAAAGAGCAGGAAGAGAGAGGAAAGAACACTGATATATATATAATTGTAAATGTTTTAATAAATAAATAGGAGGTAAAAAAAAAAAAGGAAAGTCAAGTCACAGTCCGGGAAGAAGAGAGTACTTGAGGAAAGGACAGGAAGGCACTTGAAAGACAGTTGGGGACAGTCCTTGAAAGAGTCTTTGCAGGGAAGAGAGTTGGCCGACAGTTCGGCAGGAAACGGTTGAGTATGCATAATCATACCATAGTAAATTGCTACCCTGAAATTGAAAAACGGCATCAAACCCTCCACTCCCGCCCTCCGTGGTAGCCTTACTTATCTGACTTTTCAAACGGACAATTATAGCGAGTTGGTTGGTCGATGAACGACATGTTACAATCTCACAAGAGGAGATCGTAACACTAAAACAAAACGCTATCCTTCCCCGCCGGACCCGCCCCGCTTACCCCCGGAGAGCGACGACTCTATATCACTTTTGAAATATTAGCTTAAAACGGGAAGGGGAAACTTTAAGATAGAGCAATATTTAAAAAGCGCCTGAAATTGAAAAATGACATCAAACCTTCCACTCCCGCCCTTCCATGGTAGCCTTACTTTTCAAACGGACAATTATAGCGAGTAGGTTGGTCGATGTACATGTCACAATCTCACAAGAGGAGATGATAACATATAAAAAAAGACTATCCTCGGGAAGGAGAGACTTTAAGATAGAGCAATATTTAAAAAGCGCCTGAAATTGAAAAACGACACGATACCGAAGAAGAATTCCAATGATTAGATATTCATATCTAGCATTCCATGGCGAGGGGTCTTTGGTACCTAGTGTTTGTTTGAGTTCCTATTAGAGAACCGATAGATATACATAATACAAATACATAGAATATAAATACATGAATATATGAATAAATTCAATACTATATGTGTACGGGGAACCCCTAGTCGGGCTTAGAATACCCGAAGGCCCGTATACGGCAATAGTTAGTAGTAAACTCAACATTTTTAGGCAGAAATATAGAAAATATTAATATTTTGTAATTGTTATAGAAAAATAAATACTTTGTCTTCCATAATAGATATTATAATACCGATATTGGACATTGTATTAACTATATTTGATATTATCGTATCAATATCAGATATTATAATAACGTTAATAACCAATATCGGATATTATAACATCTACATTAAATATTATAATATTGATATTAGACATGTTAGTATGACATCAGTCCTTGCGAATGTAGTGTTCCATTTTATCCCTTCTTTGAATAACCCCTCAATAACTCCCATCAAACTAATATCTATTCTCTTTTGGAACGTAAATGGTGTTAGAAATCACACCAACGAGCTAATAGCTTGATTACTAGACAAAAACGTCAACATTGCTCTAATTACTGAAACTTGACTAATAAGTAAACAATTTTTCAAAATAGAACCTAATTCACCGATTAACGTCATGACCATCATGGCGATAGAGCCCACGCCGGTACTCCTGTCAATGTACATCAGTCCCTTTCCCACCATCCACTCTCATTGCCTACTCGCGATTTCGTACAAACCACATCCATAGTAATCAAGACTTTTTCCTTCCCAGTCACACTTGTATCAGACTTTGTATGTAACTTGTATTGCCCTCCCAACTAAGCCATCTCAAATTTCGATTTAAGATCTCTCATCAATTTCTTAGAATATCATTCCATTTTAAATGGAGACTTAAATGGCAAGCATCAACAATAAGGTCGTAATTCATCAGTGACTCAGTAAATTGTAACCTCTTCCGGCAAATCCTGACCAATTCCATTGACCTCAGAGTAACTCTGGAAACCCATAAGACCTCGATGATGTTGTGTATTCCTTTACCACAGTAAGCTGTTTGTTATCACCAACCTTTTTGACTGCTTCTCTCCCAATCGCAACCCAAGAACTATCAAAAATCATTTACTACAACAATTCATAGACCTAATCCATATCATACGCCGCACCATATCACTTTGATAACAAACACCCAACGGACTGCAATAATTACTACTGTAAGCAATTAAGGCGTAAAATTAGTCACCTTACGTTCCCAATCCTTTAATTCCTATTTATTCCCCCTACATACTCTTAACGATTCGTTGTGGAATATCACTAAACAAGTTTTAAAATTCCATCGAATTTAAAATTTCGAACACATTCACGCACAATTTCCTCCTCCCAAACCACAACAGTAGAAGAATTCCTCATGTCATCAATCCCACAAAACCATTTAATCCCTCTGAAGTCAAATATCTTTTAAAAAATTTAAATTTCCAGGATACGACCTTCTTATCCCTCAGAACCTATACCAACTTATGCACCTATATAGAACCCAAAGCCCATATATTCCCCACATATCTCTACAATAGCATCTTTCCTACCACACACTTATTGAAAAGATCTTTCTTAAAAGAATCCTACCACCATAACCAGAATCCGGCATTTTCCACCATGAAAACTTAATTAATTGTAATATCCAATCATTTATACATTAAAATTATGAAGAAGATGGTCAGGGTTGCGGTCAAAAGAGAACAAAAATAGTTAACAACTACTTATTCTCTGACGTTTCGTCCCACTTTGTAGAGCTTCGTTAGCGCTGTTCAAGTTGATAGCTTTGGAGACATTTATTTAATCTTTAATCATTCGTTTATGTTATTTATTTAAATATTTATCCTTTAATCATTATATTTGTATTTAATTTATTATCGATTAAGTCTTTCAAATTCCAATTGTATTGTGTATTGGCAATTATCTAATATTAGTTACACTATCATTGATAGCTCACCTCAAGCTAAATGTATTGCAATACAATAACTTTTCTATTATTCTTTTCAGACAAAACACTTCTTTTCTTTATATATCTTTAAGTGTTCCAATGCCCTTCATTTTAAAATTGAAATTAAAAAGAGTAAGTGACGTAGCATTCTAACGGAAAGGTTAGGAGCGTCGCGCACATCAGATAGCTTTCACTTTTCACCCTACTTTGATTTGAAATTAATTCTGACTCTTTCAAAACGGATATTTCTATACCATTGACTATGGCGATTCTTTTCCGTACTAATTCTACAAATGAGCGATTGGCTAACCTTAATTTTAACAGTTTTCAGAAAAGTACTTTTAATTTTACGCTTGAAGAAGTTTGTCGGGGGGTGCGGTCAGCAAAGAACAACATAAATAAACAAAACCATATTTATTTATTTTATGCCGACGTTTCGACCTGAGTTTCA
>NW_027112143.1:83924-100916 GCF_000696795.3 Halyomorpha halys | reverse complement strand
GAAGTAAAAAGGGTGTAATAACCTAGATGTTGATCGCCCTGAATAAAAATCTAATCTTTAAAATCAACCAATATCAAAATCAAAGTATTTATTTAACGGATGAACATACGCCCTTATCTTTATCGAATACTAAGTATATAGAAGGCACGTTATTTGGTCAAATTTTGAAGTGAACGGTAACAAGAGCAACTCGAAATAATCCAGTGATTCTAAAAATTTCAGTTAACAGTGAATGTTAGACACTGAATTTTACGATCGTTTCTTATATTGGTACTCGTTTAAATTAAATGGTTAAAATAGATTTGTGTGATATAAACTCTATAAAACTATACTTTTTCCAAAGTGGCAGCCCAAAAAAAAAAAAAATTTATTCCATAAGATGACAATGACAGTTTTGGGCCAACTAAAAAAAAATAATGCTGTATAACTTTAAAACTCGTTTATACGATAACAGTTTCCTTTTTGGCAGTACTATCACGAATATATGACCTGTTGATAATCGATTGGCCATTATAGTTACCTCACTCCCTCTCCCCCCAATAAAACAAAAAACTTTGAACAGAACCATTTTCAAATTCAGAAGTAATTAAACGTTCAAATATATGAGAATGATATATTCTCACACAATACAGTTCATTCTCAAGGACTATAGGTACAATGAGCAGTTAACCTAACAGTAGTTTCATACCAGCTACTTGCACTGTCAACTGTCATGCAGAACATAGTAAGACAGTACTGTCAGACAGTTGGAGTAATGTCTGTATACTTGTTACCGTGTAAACCTTTTTTTCCCTACAAATGCTGCTCCGCACTACATATGGGCACCTCTCTTACCATCTTATTATATTGTTAACATCAGTATCAATTGTCCGACTTGTTGAATATCCACAAATCGTTTTAGGTGTTTTGACGGTACACGACCATGGCTAAAGGGGAGGGAAAGGGATTGTGTAACTAGAAAATAGATTATAAGTATTGCATAAAAAAATAAGCCTTCCACAGAGGTACCTTTATAATCCAAACATGGGGAGAAATAACAAATGAATAACATAAACATTTTCCAAAAGAAGATACAAAGGGGTAAACAGAAAAATATATATATACATAACAGAATTTTAATTTCAAATTGTAATTTGCATGAATCCGACACGGCATAAATATCAATCTTTAGCAACCGTCGAGTTTTATTACTGCAATTTGAAATCCTATCCGTGGCTAAATCGAAGAAATAAAAGCTCATTCTTGTTTCATTAAGTTGTAAACTTGCCATAAAGAAAAAAATAAATAAGTCTGGCCCCCGGGTCTATAAAGACAAGACGTGCGTAGTGCTGCGACCTCAAGGTTACTGCTAAAATGGTTATTATTTATGAGTACCCTTGACCCTACAAAGTTCTCTGAGTACAATCAATAATTTACGATGATGTGGATTCTTAACGTGGAAATAGTTAACTCAAACTTGGCTGAATTCTCAACACAATATTAAAATATTGTTATAGAACAATCAAAAACAATACAGGTAAGTCCTATAAAGATAACTAATCACATGGAATAGAATAATTTTATGTAATTAAATTTACCATCTTTAATATGATGCTATTAACATTAATAAGTGAAAAAATGATTCCATGGTCCAGTTAAAACTTACTTCCTCTACTCAGATGTTAGTTTTCTTATAGTATACCTTCTCACAGAAATAATTATTTGAAAATGGATTAAACTTCAGATTTCTGATGTAAGAATAATGGTTTTGCCATCAACTTCTTCGAGGATACTTATATTTTATAAGTTGAGGATTTTCCAAAAACAA
This sequence comes from Halyomorpha halys, assembly GCF_000696795.3. Classification (NCBI taxonomy): domain Eukaryota; kingdom Metazoa; phylum Arthropoda; class Insecta; order Hemiptera; family Pentatomidae; genus Halyomorpha; species Halyomorpha halys. The sequence continues at coordinate 99,109 of NW_027112143.1, read as the reverse complement.
AATTATTGTTTCATAGTAAGGACTTATATGTCAACAAAAAAAACAGTGGTGTGTACAAAAACTGAAAGATAGGTAATAGAAATTAATAAAACATCAGAGGTGAGAAATCGGATTAAAGAATGTTGGTTTTAAAGGTATATTTTTAACTGTTTCTCCACTTACCGCATCACATTAGTGTCTTGACTTAATTTAATGTAATAGTTGCATCATGATAAGATAGTTGACCGTGGATAATATATATGAGGAGAAGGTGGTTGGGGTTGCGGCCAGTAAATAAGACAAAGAAATTGAACTTATTTAATAGTGCCAACGTTTGGGCCAGAGTTTCCAGCCTTCATCAGGGATACAAGTAGAAAATCGGGAGATTCCCGATAAGAATAATCTAAATACTAAACAAATTTAAAATCATAAGAAAATTCTAAGATCACTTAGATTTCCGATCTTCTACTAGTAGCCCTGATGAAGGTTAGAAACTTTGACCGAAACGTTGGTATTATTAAATAAGTTCATTCAACTTATTTTTGTTATTTACTGTCCGCATCTACTCCTCATACAATAGTTGCATGTTCCAATCCCCTGTATATTTTTTTTTAATTTGCAAAAACTAACAAATCCGTATTTCAGTCAACTTACTACACCTCCGGGAGTACCTCGAAGATAGCAAAAACTAAGTGATGATTACTTTTAGGTTAGGTATAGTGTTAGTCCGATACAAAATGAAGGCGAGATCTATTACTTCGTTATCAATTGGAAATTATCCAAAATTAAATCAAAGAAATTATGAATTGATGCTATTCAGGTATCCTTAAAATTCAGATATGCAGTAAAAGCAGTTTTTCTAGGAAAATGCAATTACGAGAACAGAAAGAAGAAAAAGAAACTTTCAGTTTCTGTCATTTAAGAATATACAATTAAATAAAATGTAGTTGGAACAAGTTCTTAAACTACTGATGAAACCGCATCTGCTTGCAATTATTGAAATTGGTCTGCAGAACCGTAGAAAAATAGCAACCATATAAATGGTATAGAAAAATTACAATAAATTAATTAGATTACTTTTATGGCAATGAACTATAAGGCTATTCAATTTTAAAGTTTAGCTTTGGAGCTCTACCAATGGGTAGATTCTCTCTCCACTTGTCTGTATCATGTCATTGTATATAACTTACATCACATTTACTTATTGTGTATAACTCACATCACATTTACTTATTCTGTATAACTCACATCACATTTATTTATTGTATATAACTCACATCACATTTACTTATTGCATATAATCACATCACATTTACTTATTGTATATATTTAATACTGTTGTAAATATAAATAACTAAATCATAAAATACATAACTAGTGGAACTTCCTAATTCATTTTTAGTTTTAATTCTAAAACATTACTTAGATATCAGCGCCGTATTTTTTTTTAAATCTACCTTTTATATATTTATAAAACTGTTTTAATAAAATTTTATTTTTAATGTTTTACTTTTTTTGAGGCGTTTCGGCCCATTAATTATTTTTAAAATTAAACATGTTTTCATCATAGTCTCTAAAGCGTTGAATGGAATATAGTCCGGGTGCGGTGAAAAAAAACTCAAATAGTAAATAATTATACTATTTTGATTGAGCCAACGTTTCGCCCCACGTTGCAGGGCTTCGTCAGGGCTGTTTTGACGGGAGCCAAAGACAGAGTGAGATGTGACTCTAAAGCGTTATATTTGTATAAGATTTAATACAACAAAATAACAACGAAAAAAAATCACTAATTTGTTTTATCTCTGGAACAATAAAGGTCTAAAAATACATAACAAAAAGAATAGAAAAATAACTTTATTCTAGGACAATGTTCCTTAGGAATAATAAATATGAACAGAAATGGAAAACTGAGGAATGATGAATATATCCACTCATAAATAAATGCTAAGAAAAAAAGAAAAGATCGTGAGAGAATTTAATCATGAAGAAAAACATCTATATACAAAAGATGAAATATATTTAGAATATTTTAATAGGAAATAAAAATTCTATTCTTATTTAGTGAAAAATGATAAACAAATAATAATAATAATAAAATAAAACATTTGAATTAAACTTTAAATTAATTTTTGCAGCCTACTTGATAAAACAAACAATAAACTATGGCAGAAGTGAGACATAATTTTCATAGTGGCCTAAGTAATGAACCCATTGATTTTATAAAATTAAAGGTTGCAGCGCCTTATTGTATTGAGAAAAGGAATTGAAACCAGGGTGTTTTAAAAGTGCCTAGGAAGGTGCATGCCGCATTTTAATAGGGAGGGAATTCCAGAAAATGGTGGATCCGGTGATGAAGCAGTATGGAAATGAGGCCGATGGTAGGAGAATACGTGTCAGAAGGTCGAGATCTTGTGCTAAAGGAGTGGACAGAGGACATGAAAAATAACATTACCACAATGACTTTAAAAAAAAAAAAAGTTTAGTTGATATTCTTCCAATTTTTCCTAATAATTCATTGCGCTTAGCAAATAAAAAATACTTGATAATCAATAATAAATAAACTTTAAGCTAACTTTTGTATGTCGTCCCCATAAACAGAAATGGATATTTATTAATTAATTTATATTAGATATTAATAGTTTATAATAATAATAATAATAAGCAGATGTTAATAGTTTATAATAATTATCGCTATTTTGAGTTGTAATATAATTTTTAAATAGTGGCTTAAGAAGGGTCTCTTTTCGACCCTCATTCAAAAGAAAAACTCCCTTCTTGCTGTCCGGCATGACCCAGACCTGAGAGATTTCTAGAATAGTAAGTTTGAGACACATGATGCTGATATTGCAGTGGGAAGTTTTTCTTTTGAAATAAACACATTTTGTAGGAAATAATACCAATATTAATTCCTTATAGAATGATTATCTTCGAAAAATACTAGTTTTTAAGTTATTGGCAACAAACTGAAAACATTTTCATTTAGTGTAGGGAGCAGAAAATACTGAAATTCAAATTCAACATCCGAACAGAAAACATGTAGAATCGTTGAGAAAAACTTTTATATTTCTTTTTCCTAAAATAGAATCGTCTATGCATGAATCGGTTTCTACCCTCTCTAATGGAGTCGCCGACTCCCCGAAAATAAAATGTAAGATGCCCATTTTACAGAAAATTTTGTCTAATTTGATTTGATTTTATTCAGACTATACTCTTCGAAATATCGTTATTTTTCAAGTTACTAGCGAAAAATAGGCAAAAAAATTATAACTAATAATAGGATTATGTGAATTTTCGTCTATAATAAAGTATACTTTTTAGGGTAGTTATTTCGTCTTTCTTTGTATCCTTTAGATTCAGCTTAAAAAAAAAAACATGAAACATAGTTTACTATACTAGTTTAATATGGTTTACTTGTACTAAAGCTAACATTTCATTAAAACCCAATCCACCATAAAATGTTTATGGATTTTTATATTTTTTTCTTAAATTTAGTTTGGATTTTGATATATATTTTTTTCGTTAGTTATGAGATTGAAGAATCTCATAATTAAAGAAATGTTTTTGCAAATATCATCAACAGATTAATTTTTTTTTATATATCAATTTTGTTTTTACCTGTGCTATAAAAGAGTCTATTGCCTAAGATATGATCAATTTAAAAAGAAGTTTCAATGAAAGTGTTAAAAGAATTAATTATAAAAACGAATCCTAATCGGAGAAAAAATCACAGCTTACTGTATAAGTAAAGATATATGTATCTTAAGTTTGGCGGTAAGTGTGTGAGTTTGGTGGATTCTTAAGTTCACTGAAACCAGTTCAGTCAAAAACATTAAAAATAATTCATCTTGTGAAATATCTGCACCTAATACTAAATATTAAATGATTTTCAATAAATAAATAAACTTTATATCTATAATAGGATATATTTAAAAAGGAGCTTCAACAAATACGTTAAAATAATTAATTTTAAAAAAGGTTGAAAAATTCATAGCCTATAGAATCTCCATGAAAATGGTATCTTGATTTAACTGCGATTAAGGTGAATTCTTCATCGCACAATTTCATAATAAGCAATGATATCTTATTAAACTCACTTAAAAACCAGTTATAATTATTCCATTCCTGTACTACGAAATATACTCTATACTAAATTAACTAATAGCTATAAAATATTATAGCTAATACTAAATATTAAATGGTCTTTAGTAAAGAAAATGATTTTTAATGTATAAAATTACTTATTTCAAAAGATATTACAATAAATACAAGAAAACGATAATAGGAATTTAGATTGATTAGGTTTTAAATTCATAGTTTACAGCTCTCTTAACATGTATAAATTCTACTTATTTTGATAATAGACACCGAATTGAAGTATTTTTGAAAAATTTAAATCTTTGAGATAAAAAAGTCTCAAAAAATGATATGGCAAGGTAAGTTAAAGAAGCAATCATTTGAAAAGAGATTGATAAATTAAAAAAAAAAATTACAAATAAAATATAAATAGTCATGCATTCATGCATTATTTGAAGTACATTACTCACATAAGAAGATTCCTGTAAAGCGTTCATTGTTGATAGCCACAATCACCTAATTTCCAAATGTATTATTAATAAACATATTAATCTCGATATTCGCCAGCATGCTATAATGTAAGATTCTTAAGTATGTATGAATGGCTGTGCGTGAAGATGAGTAAACATAAATGATGTCAATCAATTATAAACATATTCAGAACCACGAAAAAACATAACTGTACACATTTTTAATAACACAAACAAACATTTACAACACATATTTTAAATAATAACGGAACTGGATGAACCCGAAACGAACTGTGACAAGTAAACCGACCAACTGATTTTATGGAAGACGGAAGCTATTCTGCAGACTGAAAACATTGTTTAAGGTAATTAGATTGGCGGGCTGGCAGTGATGAGGATATTTTATTTAATATTATTAAAATGGTAATATTTAATATTCTGCTTTTCGTTTCGAATTATTTGCTTAATATATCGAATTTTGGAAAATATTAATTTCATCAATTTAATATCTATTGTCTAATATGAAAAAAAGAATCGATTAGTCAATTCGATTTTTTTTATTCAAATATTTATATTTAATATGTAACATATTAAATAATTTTCCTATATTTTAGTATAGACAAATATTGTTAATATATAACTGCAAGTATGGTATATATAAATACCCAGTCCACCAATCTAATTACCTTAAACAATGTTTTCAGTTCGCACAATAGCTTCTTTCTTCCTTCAAAACGTTTCAAATCATAGATTATGATATTATAAAAAATCATTAATGCTTTTGAGCTATTGAATGATATAATTCAAAAATATTATTTTTATTCTATTCTAATTTACTCATTAATATTTACATCTTTATTAAAAATACATACAACAAGTAAATTTGATATTATTTATACAATGATATGATACAGGTATGTGGAGAATCTACCCATTGATAACACCCTTATAACATTTCTAGAGGAGTAGATCTGGAGGCCATTTTCTTTTCAGATGCCTAGGAGGATTATCAAGTAATGAAGAAGAAGCCAGGCTAGAATCAAGTGCGTTTGGGTGGTTAGCAAGTTTATCACAGAAGTATTGGTATCTGACTCTGGCCACATCGGCAAAATAATTCAGAAATATAAAATATTAAATAAACAAATGTGAAATCTGTACATTTTTATAACGTACATAAAGGAAGTTTTAGTAGGCAATTTCAGTAATTATGGGGAGGAGAGGAGAGAAATGTATAACAATAACCAAAATTATTATTCATTTCCACTAGCCTCACCTTCCAATCTTAACCCATTATCAAGAAATGATTTTTTAAAGTTATTTTAAAGAAAATCACGTTTTACCCTTATAAATCTAAATTTCTATTTTTAATTGATGTTTTCAAAACGTTTTTCACAATGTTTGGAGTCTGCGATAATTTATTATAATGTTCACATGTTCTAATTTTTTCCACATACCGTAAACTTTGATCTTGTAATAACCATATGGAATATACTAACATTTATTAATGCATTGTTTCAATAAATAAAAACTAAATAAAGTTCTCTATTCCACTTGAAGCTGGTCTCTAACGTGCATTAACTATCGACAATGGTAAAACATTTTTACCAAGAGACAGGTGAAATATGAATTGGTATTTGATGCTAAGATTTAACTTCAATCAGAAATTAATTCACAGCTTCGAGGAAGAAAGTGAGTTACCATATTAACAGTGAATCAGATAACCACACCATTGTTTTAATAATTAAACAGTGTTGTTATTTCTCAAATCTTCTTTGTGTCTACCTTCCTCCCCATAAATTTCTATGCGCAACTGAGGGCAAAAACTCCTCTACCACATCTGTTCTTGGGTAAGAATCTATGGCGCATCCCTACAGGTTGTAATACAAATTCTGAAAAAATCTAAGGCGCAGCCTTAGGACTCGTTTCCCAACCAGCAAGGACCTAAGATGAATACACTCAGGTTGTGATTACCTAGGGAACATATCCTACTGAATGTGATTATCCATCCCACAAGGCTTTGAGACGGATACCTTTGGAACCCGCTGATCGTGTGTGGTCAGTAGGATAACTCTCTGTCAATTCACCTCCTGTCCAGTTATTCTGTCTAACCTTCACTTGAATACTATCCAAGGCCTTCCGAACTTAGTACACTACATCGCTTAAATTGATGCCTGAAAAACCTGCTACCTCGACAAAAGTTTTCGATTTAATTAGATAGTAAGAAAATTTGAAAAATTTAATATTTAAAATTTGCAAGTTCAACAATATTCTAATCAGGTACTTTGAGCTTCATATAGGTCAATCGACGGTAATAGTTTGGCTGGAAACTGTTGTATTTACAGTTTTTACCAAGCCTTGATAAAAATTGTCAGTTTTATTAGTTGCCCTGGATGTTTCGATGTACAAAGTATTGATACTCCTTTTTATTCGAGCTTCAAGTGAAGAATAAGTATAGTTCTAAGTATACTGCATGTAAAGGAGCTCTAAGGCGCAGTAGCATTGTACCTCTATGGCGCTTGATAATTTTTTTTACTGTTTACATACAAGTTGGTAACCGGTATGTAATTGAATTGACTGTCGTTTCCAATTGTTGAACTGCCTGTGAATACTTTAATTATATAATCGTTATTAAATTCCATTGCAAAGTATAAATAGCCAGTGAAGATGGCTATGAACAAATTAATGCATCCAAGAAACCCATATAAAAAGAGACCTGATTTTAAAAAGTTGGCTATTGACTATCCAGACTTTCGGAAATATGCAAAGCAGGTAAATTTCTGTCAGTGTTAATTCATAAATGTGCTTAGATAATAGATAATAATAAAAAACTTAAATATGAGTATTTTTAGGACCTTTCAGGAAAAATAAACTTTAACTTTAAGGACCATGGTGCTGTTTGGGCTCTGACTAAATGCTTATTGCAACGTGATTTTGGACTAAATGTTGAAATTGTTCCTGGTCATTTAGTTCCTACTTTACCTTTGAGGTTGAATTATTTGTTGTGGATTGAAGATTTGCTAGAACTCTATCGACCAAAAAATGTTATTGGAATAGATATTGGTAAATTTTGAATTCTTAATCTTACTAAACCTTGTAATTTTTGAAGTTCCTAATGCTCATATATTTGAAGGTACTGGATCTAATTGCATATATCCCTTATTGGCTGCCAAAAAGTTTAATTGGTCTATGTTGTGTACCGAAATTGATGTAGAAAGTACAAAATGTGCTATTCGCAATGTAGAAAACAATTATTTGATTGACAAAATATCAGGTAATACTTTAATATAGTAATGATGTTATGGTTAATTGTAACTTATGAAAAAATGAAGCTAAGTTAATAAAATTCCATTTCCACTTAGCTGATGTAAGTTGTATAAATAATATCACATCAGTAAAAAAGTATGACAGAACATGTTTACACATTAATACTGAACCTATCTTTGCTAACAGTTCCAACCGGGGACTGAGCCAAAATCATCATTCATTGACAATGTTGGCCTGATGGACATTCAAACCAAACATAAAATATTTTCTATATAATTATTAGGAACCTGATATCTTAACTTGTTTATTATAAATAAATTCTACATTATATAATTTATGCTGATGATGAAAGTCTTTTGCTGTTTAAATTCATATTTTTTCCATACCATAAAACGCATGAACTACTGGAATCTTACATTATAATTATATTAGGCTCTAATCAACTATAATTTGTAAGGGGTTGTTTAGTCTCATTCTAAACTATTAATAAAATTATTTTTAGTTAAAGCAGTTACAGAAGATGTCATTCTTGATGGTGCCATAGATGAAGATACATTTTATGATTTCTGCATGTGTAATCCTCCCTTCTTTGCTGATTCTGAAGAATTATCGATGGAATCAAAATCTAGATCACCCTCAAGGAAGCCACCTAATAATGCTCCATCAGGGGTTCCATCTGAATTGATTACACCTGGTGGAGAATCTGTCTTTATTGCTCGGATTATAGCCGATAGCTGCATTCTACAAGAAAGAGTAAGGTTCGAAATCAATTTTCTGTATATTTCATAAAAATAAAATTCAAACCTCTTTTGCTTTCACTTTCTTGGCCCTTCCACTTTAATATTTTTGGAATAAAGGCTTCTAGTATGTTTACCTCTTAAGTAGTCCAAACAAAGTTTTAAAGTTAAAAATTGTGTTTCTTTCAATTTTCTCTTCACCTCTTTTTTGAGTACTCATGGAATAGACTACAATTATTTTTTCTTTGAATCAATTAATAATCATAGTCACAGTCTTGGAAAACAGATAACATAGATGCTAATAACTCATAACTTTAAATAGACAGTATTATCTGCCTTATGATGACTTATATTTGTTGTGGCATTGGCCTGAATCTAGTTTGGAATAGTTAATAATGCTGATGAATAATCTTCATATTCTTTTATCAGAAGCATCCATAATTCTTGAAGCAATTCATGTGAAGTTGAAAGTCCATTCATTCATCTTCATCATGTATAATATGGATGTTAAGTAGAGTTTACTTATGGACTACAAGGTGGGCACCTTAATTATTGGATGAGAGGATTATCTAGTCATCTGAAAATATTGTTCTAATTTATATACCACTATTAAGTCTAATTTAAATTCCTTAATAAATAAGCTAGTTGAAATCCTAAAATTTAGGAAAATTCTCCAATATTATTTTTAATTTTGATTTCTTCTGTTTGTTTAAAAAACATTATACACACTAAAAATATTAGCCTTGCCTTGAAACTAATTATAATATGTTATTTGTTTTAATAGGATATATACTGTAATGGTTGGAAAAAAATCAACATTGAAACCTCTGAAGGAAATGCTAAGGGAGAATGAAGCTTGTAGCATTGCTACAACAATGTTTTGTCAGGGCCGAACAACAAGATGGGGTCTAGCTTGGACATTCATACCTGGTTTAGATTTAAACCAGGTTGAAAATTCCCAGAAAACAAATAAACAACAGTCATATGTCCCATTTCTGTACAGAATAGAGAAAACAGAGGGAAATACACTCAAGTCAGTTCAACAGAAACTCGTCGGTATATTAAATGATCTGCAGGTAATAACAATTAATGTCATCAAAACATTTTGGCAGTCTTGGTACTGGCCAATAGAAGTCAATCTCTGGAAATTAAATAATCTTATGTTGTTTTGTTTTATTAATAATGATATTTATTTTACAAGAATACAATACCCATTTTATTGTTTTATTTTGAACTTAAAAAAGCATTAGGGCTAAAATAAAAAACTTGAACAAGGTTTTGGGCCACATAATAATTATATACTTTAAATTTTAATCTTTTAAAGTATCAATAACAATAATGTATACGGTAGAGTTGTTTATAAAGGCAAAAGTAATAATATTTCTTTGTATAGGACAAATATTTGTTATAGACAAATAAGGAAAATATATTAATAAAATATTTTTATCATTTATCAATTGATATGAACACTGGAATGATAATCAAATTATATATTTTGTGTGAATATTGTAGTCGACCAGCTGTGTCCACTAACGAACAAGTATTCATCTCTAGTTCTGTTGTAGCCAACCTTATGAGATGAAGTAAAGATATATCAGAAAGTTTGTCTCTATTTGGGTTTTTATAAACTTCATCAACAAAAACACATGTGTATACATTAAAATATAAAATCTCTTTCATAAGGAAAATGTTTCAAAGTACTTTTTTTTTCTAATACACATTTTCAGGCCGCACAAAGATATTGACCCTAACAACAATAAAAGTTCAAACATATTACTATAATTATTTTTGATACTATCGTTTCCACTTTTTTGCTTCTATTGCTTAGTTTAGCATCAGGATATAATTTTGAATTATAGATCATTACAAATAGGATGAAATACTAAACATTTCTCTCACTTACAGTAAACTAAAAACATTCTATTTTTGGCTCTATCTTCTTCATTTTTCACCTCTATTTTGTTTTAGTGACATGATACAATTTTGAATTTTAGCTCATTACATAGAGAAAGTTATGCTGAAAATTGAACCGTTCCCTTAGTTACAGGGTCCAGTTACGATTTTTGGTTTTCATAATGTTTTAATCTAAATGCAAAACACATCGAGGGTTGTCCTCCCTTCCACCCACCATTAGTGTTTCATCGCAATCATTCATAAAATCACTTTACTACCATATCTTTTTTTTTCTGAGTTGTAGAAGACCGGTTAAGAAGTTTCACTTCAATTAAGAAGAACTATGTTATCTAAGAATTGGTAAATTAAGTTTGCACAAATACAGTAATTAAAAAGGGGATCTGACTAACAAACTTTGTTATTCTGAAAAATCAGATACCCAAATGCACTTTCAACACAAACATATTCATAATGAGAGAAGAAGTCACTTTTTCATAATTTTCCTATGCATTTCCTAGCAAAGCCATATTAACCATATTGGTTGCAATAAATTGTAAAAATGGGCATAGACTCAAAATACTCTCTAAAGAAGCTGATGGAACCTGCTTTGGGGTCAATTAGGCATCAACCTGCACAATTTCTGATATTTCATCAAAATCAGATTATTGGTTTTATTAGTTATACCCAAACCCAAATTTGTTCCTTGATGAGGTCTAAAATGTTTAATAATTAATTGAAACTGTTCAATTCTGAGAACATAAATATTTCTATGTGCTGCATGAATTGAAATCTGCCTTTGGTAGTGAGAAGTAAAATGCATTAAAAAATATATATATAAGAAAAATGTTAATTATGTATTATATTTTTAAAATTTTACTTGCAGATCACATTTTAACAAGTAAAGTTAATCTTCTTGTTTATCCAGTTGACAAATTTTATTTTGTATGAATTTTTTTTTTCAGATAGAGACTGATCTGGAAGATTGTGGAAATTCAATTATGATAACTGTAAAAGCTTTTGAAAATACATGGATTAATAGCAGGCGAAAGCGAAGGATGAAGAAAAAAGAAACAGAAACGTCTAATACTGACACCTCATTGAAATCTGAGGAACAAAAAAGTATTGATACCCCTTCTTGTCAATCAGAAGGAAACAATGTGATGGAAGAGGACACAAGCAAGCCCTCAAATGGTAATGAAGACAAGCAGTCGCACCTACCAGAAAACCCTAATCAAGAAAATGATTCCACTCCTAGCATATCTGGTGTAAAGAGGACAAACCCAGAAGAGCCTGATGAACAAATCTCTAAACTTCCAAAATTAGAAGAATACTTAGTTGCATCATTAATGTTAAAAGATGAAAGTGATGAATTTGGTGTTCTAACCTTAGAACTCTATTTTATTGAAGGAACTGGTGGTAGGGAAGGTGCTAACCAGCTACTCACATATCTTAAAAACAGGCTGAAATAATTTTTTTTTAATATTTGACAAAATTTGTTGTGTATATAAAATATTGTAAAATTTTCATTGTTAATTTATGTTTTAAACTAATGTTTTATTGACCATTACTTTTTATTTACCTCTTATTTTAAAAATTTGAACAGGAATAGTATTTTGAATACTTAAAATAGTCGCTTTAGCTGTTTTACTTCATAAGTCCAAAAAATCAGCAATACGATTTTAATACTTTCTAACATGATGTAAAATCAATACATTATTCTAGAGGTATCTTACTTCAACCATCCTTTTGTAGGGTACCTATTTAATATTTTCTAACTTAAAGGATTCTTTCAACATATCATCAGAATGAAGCATTAATTATATTTTTTAAATGGTGGAGTTATCACAGCTTAAGTGACAAAATACAGTCAACTCTTGTTAATTTGAAACTCAAGAGAAAAAATTCAAATTACTGAGAATTCCAAATGATAAGAGCTCAAGTAATCTTAGATCATAGAAAGAAAAAATTTAATTAAAAGTAAACCATCTTTGTTTCATAACTTTCAAAATTATAAACATCTGTAATGATTACAAAGATGAAAATACTATAGTAAAATGGTTATTTTGAAAAATGTTTGTGACTTGTACATAACATTGTTGAGTGAATTTTCAGTGATCAGGACTGATAAGAAACATCACTTGTATCCGTCCTGAGACAGAGGACCTGGGGGTTGTTCTTTGTTATGTTCCTCATCCTCAAGTTTGAAAGTCAGTAAAGTTATCTTTTGTTCTAAACTTTATTATTTTATTTCTGTTTTGATAAACTTTGAGATAGCTAATTTTTCTATTTGAAAGAATGAAAGAGACTTCTTGTAAAATAGTTAAAAGTAGATATTGTTCTGTATTACTCAACTGTTTGTTAGGGATTGTCTTCTTCCTGTTCAGAAATGTTCTTTTTCCATATTTATCTGTTATTCATTATAACTTATATTAGTGATATCGTGATTTTTAATTTAAAATTCATTAGATGTGGGTGGTTGAAATTTTATATGGATCACTTAAAATGGTCTCTGACAGAAAGTTTGAGGGTAGATTATAGTTTTGAAATCTTTTGATACTTGTATTACTTTCTTCTTCTCACTGTCATTACAAACTTGATTTATAATGCAGAATAATATTAAAATCCTCAATATGTAATCTGTATAAAATTGCAGCTTAATATTTTATATAATCCTCAAAGTTTGAAACAGAGGTTTGTTTGTTATTATTTTACTCTGAATTAAGGTTGTTTTCTCGTTTTGTTTATTCAACCTTCATGAAGGCCTGAAATTCAGGTTGAAACGTCATCACAAATAAGTAAGTTTTACTTATTTGTGAATCATTACTGACCACACCCCTGACCATCTCATATCGAATCTACGGTCAATATCTCATCATGTCAAACATCTTTTAAAATTTTGTTTGAGGGAAGTATAAGCCATCTTGTGAAAATTATGGCTTCAGACAGTTATGTTATATGAATGGAATATGGTCCGGGCGCGGTAAAAAAAAACTCAAATAGTAGATGATTATACTATTTTATTGAGCCAACGTTTCGCCCCACGTTGCAGGGCTTCGTCAGGGCTAAAAAAGATACAAACACTATAGTTACAAAAAGAAAAAAACATAAGTGTAAAATAACACGGGTATAAAATGTAAAAAAGTAAGATATAATAAGAAAAATTAAAGGTTAATTAATTCCATTTGTTAACAAACTTTAATTTTTCTTATTATATCTTACTTTTTTACATTTTATACCCGTGTTATTTTACACTTATGTTTTTTTTCTTTTTGTAACTATAGTGTTTGTATCTTTTTTAGCCCTGCAACATGGGGCGAAACGTTGGCTCAATAAAATAGTATAATTATCTACTATTTGAGTTTTTTTTTACCGCACCCGGACCATATTCCATTCATCTATACACACGGTCTATCAATAATCTTCCAGTTATGTTATATATTTCTCCACTGTACATTTGGTCTTACGAAACCTAAAAAATACACCAGGTTAAGAGAAAACATTGTGTTTAACAATAAAAATTAGCATACCAGATTTTTTTGTCAAAAAAATAAATTCATAGGTTCGTTTGAGAGTAACTAATTATCAAATATCAACTTGAATATGGATTATTTTAATTCTCCCTCTTTACTCATGATTTCTGGAATTGTTATTAAATTAACCCAAATATGCTTCTTATACTTTAGATAATTGTTTCTAAAAGCTTATGTCTTTTTTTCTTTCAATTTTTATTTTGACATTTTCATTTCCCAACAAAAAGTAGTCTATCTACTCTATACCACTGTTAGATGTTACAGCCTTGAATTTTTGTTGTACAATGAAAATTCTTGAAAAAATTCAATATTAGTGCAAGAACATTTAATATTGTTGTTTTTTCCTATTGATTAGTTGATATTTGTGGAGAATTGTTGCCACTTCCCCTCTTCTTGCTATGTTTTCACGATCAGGACCATGATCCATTTTGAATAGATAAGAATTAGATAAAATTTAGTGCACGTTACTAGTTCCTAGGCTTTTAAAAAATTGTTTAATCCACACCCTTTCTTATGGGTTGATGCCTTTAATCAATTGAGTGATCGAAATCAATAGCCTTCAGTTTAAAAACGTAATTGGTTTCTTATAACAGGATTATCATTTATTGCAAAATAAATTTAATTAAATGAAAAGTTTTAATTGATAAAATCAACTTTTTATTTTATTTTTTTCTTATTTAAAAGTTACTAAAACAAGGAAAATGATTAGGATGCAGTATTTCTTTAAATTCTTTTTATCTGATAAATGTTTCAATGCAAACATATGTGATTCATCATCAGGGCTAAAAAAACATCAGCATATTAAATAAAATAAATTTAAAAAATACTGCATTCTGGTTACTATCCACAGTAAAAATACACCTTGCTTTATCTTTTAAGCTCTGGTAGCCTAGTGCACAAACTCTCCCTGAGTTGTCTCCTCGATCCAAATGGCTAATGTAAGACAAGTTTACATTAGAACCAAAACCACCTTTGATCCAATGAAGGCAACTAATTCATGTTGCAGGTTAAATTAACCTTCCTGAAACATGACTTATAAATTTGTTATTCAATTGTACTTAATCATTTGAAAGATAATTAAATTTCTATGTGGAAGAAAGGAAACATAGTATGAATTTATAAAATAAAAAATCTTATTCGGACCAATATTAGACCATTACATAATGTAATATAAATCCAGAGAGAAGGTTATAAGGAAAGTCCTGTGAGTAGACATAACAGATATTGTAGTTAGTATT
>NW_027112143.1:69144-83874 GCF_000696795.3 Halyomorpha halys | reverse complement strand
CTCTTGTGAAATGTACAAAAGGAAGAGTAAAAAAAAATTGTATTAAATAGGTTGTTGTTACAAAAATTTTAAAGTAATTGTTGTATATAAAACATACCTTCAAAATTCATGCACTGGTTTTTCATATTTGGCTATTTACTTCTTTCTTTGAAGTCACCTTCAAAGTAAATTTAACATGCTAGGGAAGCCCTAAGGAAAAATCCTTAAAACTTCTCAAATATTTTTATATTTTGGAAGATGTGAACTAGAAGCAGACAAGTGGAGAACAGTTTACAAGAAAATAGGACTATCAGTAATAAAACATTTTATAATTGGGCCAAATCCCATAAAATGAGGAGGATATAAAATGTCAAACAAGTAAGATGGACTGGATACTAGACAGTTTGTGCAAAACATCACTTAAAATATAGAAATAAAAAGTGAGAAGTATTGAGGGTTTTTTCTTAAAAATTAAATTAATAAAATTGTTCATACACTTAGCCCAAGGTCAAATACTGAAAAATAATCATTATTTTAAACATTTCCAACTAATACCTGTCCACGTTCACGTCTATAATTGCTAAAATTCATACAAACAAGAAAAATATAAGTAATTTGAATTAAATATTAATGGACAAGACACGAGAGGATAAGCCTTCCCTTTTATTAAGTTTAGATAAAATTCAAACTTCTAAAATTAATTTATATTTGGCCAGAATTGTATATATACAATAAGTTGTGCATTTATCATAATAATAGCTTAAGCTTATTTTTAAAATATGAAATAATTGATGTAAACGATCTTAAAGTGTATTTAAGATGAATGACTGAAATGTAAAATTATTGACTGATAGGTTAAAAATTGATATAATTATTTGAAAAAATAATAATCTTTTAGTTCTGTATAGATTCTAATTCAATTTTGTTGTACTAAAACATCTTTTAATAAAGTTATGATGCAAATGATAGGTCCACAATTATTTGGTTTATTAATCTTCAATGTTTCTATGCAAATTAAAGCAAACAAATTAAATGTTGAATTGAATATTTTTCTTATGTTTATTATTTGAATAAAAATAGTAATTGTTCTTATATTGGTTAAAAATTAAAATTAATAAATTTAATTTGAAATAAATATATTTGTGAAATTAACAAAAAAAAATATTTTAGTTAAAACCACGGGCTTTGGAATATCCATGACAGCGCCTTAATTAGATTTGATTTTGTTTTTTGAACATCAATATATTATACTTACCTAATAGGATATATTTTAACACTAATTAAAGCTAGAACATTAAATATAGAAATGTATTTCTTTATGATCATTTTTAATATCAATATAAATTGTATCTTACTTTACCCTCACCACAAGTGCTAAAGAAGCACATCAAATTCTGAGTATAAAAAATACTGATGACTCATTGGCCAAAAGGCTATGTTCACCATTATTCAATAAAACTCCTCTCAAACTTTGTAACAGCAGATGATTCATTGACCTTTTTACCCAGATAATCAAGTATTAATATTGCCGATTTGTTTGCATTATTCATCTATAAATCAATGAATTATGAATTATTATGGACATTTTTGTTCTTTTAATAAATATGATTCTTACAACGGGTTACATTAATTAATACGATTTCTGAATAACTAATACACTGGTGTTTTCATATTTCTTGTGTTAATAGATCATACAATGTCTGAGCTAATTTTTATCACAAAATAATGTATTATTAGAATTATTATTTGTGTTTAAGTTTTTGTATAAAATATTATTTCTGAAACAGTTTTAAGTACATATAAATAGGATTTTTTAAAATTTTGTTGTCAATTATTTGCTTTATTATTATTTAATATTGTTGAAATTACTGTTTTATATGAATTATAGATATAGCATTAAATGTAAAGCTAAACATCTTCCTAATCCTTATTGTATGATTTAAAATATAAAATTGATTGTACTTTCTTTATTGATTAAAAATTAAAATTAATAAATTTAATTTAAAGAAAATATGAATTGTGAAGTTAAAAATAAGAGGAAATAAAATTATTGCTCTATAAAAATGAAAATTTTTTCTAATGCTGGTGCAGGACACTAGCTTGGTGTACTTTGGCTTTAGTTGTCAGATGGAGATCCTGGATATCTTGTAGATCCAAGGAAGACCGGGATCTTCGCCCTCCCGGGTTAGGCTACCTCTTAAATGGTTCCCCCTAAATAAAAACCGTGATATTAAAGAAACCAATTAATACTAGTCTAGTATTAGTGTTAGCAAAGAATATTAAAGCTGATATAGTGTTAGCAAAGAATATTAAAGCTCATCTAAGAAAGACCATTTGTCCAACAAAGTAGGCAGAGCATGATTGTCAGACATCCTGAAGATGATACCATAGTACTGGGGTCTCTAAATGTTTTAGTCTAAGGGTCATACTGACTCCTCTATGAAGTCTAAATTACCTAAACTCAGCCAGCTCATATTCATTAATTACAGCTAAAACATAAGCTAAATTTTGTTATAGTGTTGCTTGATTGGTTGTTAAATAAGAACATTTAATTATTATTTTGTGTTATTTACTAACAATGTAATCAAAACATGTCAGGATAGTATAGTGGTGTTCAAGATTTTTGTGCTAGTACATTATTTCTATATACATACTAATACATGTTTTAGCTATTGTTTTATTCCTTTAGAATTTTTTTAAATGAAGCTCCACTATTAAATAGCCATAAAACACTGGTAACAAGCCTTCTGGAGGTCATCCTGTACTAAATTTGTAGTAAAAATTTCACAGTAAATTATTTTATTCTCATATACTTATTAGAAACTTAACTTCATATAGTTATTGCCCAATTTCAATTTTAGATATTCAAAATGAAATTAAACACTAAAAAAAATGAAGAAATTGTTTTTATTAATAAGAATCTGTTTTGTTTGTTTTAACTAATGTTATGGTATATTTGAGCCATGGCAATTAATTAATAAATTGTTGTGAAGGTTTATCTACTAGCGAGTGTATAATTTTTAAGTAAACATTGCAATGTATTTTAAAGATTTTTAGATAGTCTAATTTTGTACAATTTATTTTTGTAATGCCAAGACTTAGATTACAAAATTCTTTTAGTCCAATAAAGTTCGACACTTTTTTAGTGGGAATCGTCAGATCGAACAATTTTCTGTTGAGGAGCAGGACAGGGTTAAGATCCTGAGCTGGACAGGAATAGATGGACATTATCCATCTATTTCTCTATTTATACAAAAGGGACCTGTCATTTGTTTAGGAGTTATGGAGGGTTTTATAAAAAAAGACAGAGTGTGTGTTTCATGAAAAGACACCATGAACTGACTGGCTCAGAACAAAGGAAAGGCAAGCTGTCTCATGTCCGAAGTAGTGTCACCATCTATATTTTATTTACAAATCAAATAATTAAACTTACTTTCTACAACACGATGCTATCTGATACCCTGTACACAATGTAGGTGCTTTTGAGGGCAATCGTGGCCTTTATTAAGCAAACAGAAGGAGGCCATTCACTGAACACTTTTTTAAATTCCAAGAAATGCAGCCATTCCCAGTAAGCATTTGTGTATGGTGTATGATATACTTGTGTATGTAATTTGTACTAACTTCAAACAGATTAGGAATTCATATATCCAAATTAAATATCAGAAGGATACTTTTATAATTTTCTTTTTTCTTTCATGTATAGTTGATTATATTAATAATCCAAGAAATGGTACGGATGGCAGTCCTAATTAACACCAAAAAATAAATTTTAAAATCAATAAAATTTACCATTTTTTGGTGTTAATCTTGACTACTACTCAGACCATATTTTCCTTGTTCAATTTCCTTTGAGTAAATGTTCAAATAAGAAAAGTGTTTCTTTCCACTGGCTTTATCATGGCTCAGATTAGGAATTTATCAAATAATTACTTGGATATATACCTGAGGGATAATCTCATTACATCAAAACTAACTTAAAATTGGATTATCAAAGCAATTCTAATAAAACTGGGAGCTTTTTTATTCAGATAGAAGCTTTTACAATGTATATCCATAAAATATACATAATTTATATTTGTATTAAGTTTATATATGTTATCAATACAGAAAGGAGGAACATATATACAAGCCTCTTAGATGTTTCCACTCTTCGTAGATCTTGAAGATGAGAAGAGCAAACAAGAAGGGAATGAAACTAGGTCTTAGTATATACTATGGTCCTTCACTCAAACAGTATCTTACAGTATGTGTACATGATTCTTCAACTAAGCATAACTTTAAATAAATAATGCAGGATCTATAATGTGTCAATGATTTCGATGAAACAAAACTCAATTATAAAAGGAAGATGGTACAGGTACAGTCAAAAGAATAAGTAATAAAATTATTTGAGTTTTTTAGATTGCACCAGAACCATCATCCTTTTATATACTACACACGGCCAATCAACAATCTCACTAAACTTAATTATGTTTGAGCACTATAATTGTGTTTACAATACGAATTGAATTCATTTATTTATTATTAATGCCTTCAAAAAATTAGTATTATTTGACATCAAATTTATTATTTTAATACAGGAAGTTTCCAGGGCCTCTAGGCAGACTTTGTGAACCACTTTCATTACACACATTTTATTATAGAATATTTTCAGAAAAACATATTGATATATTCTTTTTGGAACAAATTATTTTAAATATTATTTTCCTTTGATGAATAGATATTTTAGAGGTTTATTCACTTTTCATTGAAGAAATATTAACCTATTTCTTCCCACAGATACATTTTTGCATCAATATTTTTTTTTGTGTGTATTATTTTGAGATTTTTTATTTAAATATCTTGTTTAAATTTCTTCTCTATGGTTCAATATTCGTACATAAAATGTAAAAGATAATTTAATGATTGTTTAAGTAATTTAAATAAAAAAATAAATATGCCCTGAACAAAAATATCCATGCACAACTTCGAAGTACATTATGAAATGCAAGTTTAGAACTTTTTGTTTATACACTTGAAATCATGTAAAATTCAAAATTATTGTAGTGTAATATACGTATATTTGTACTATTAGCCATCCAGTGGGAAGGTGAGAAGACGGAATTAAATGATTGTTTCTGGGGTATAGAATTCATCTGATACACTGATGCGCTCCCCCCCTTTAGAGAATTACTGGATCCGCCACTAGTTTGTAAAATTAATTTTCCGTATGATAACGTTTATTTAAAATAAATGGGGTTAATTTGCAAAGTGTATCTTACACTTTTTGATAGACCATATTGCAATATTGTTGTTACAAAACACAAGTATGTAGTGATATGTTTTGGTTATAATTGATCATCAAACTGTATCATGCAATAAAATATAGTTTTAATATATATAAGAAAATATATTTTAATAAATGTTTAATATAGAAATTAAGTGTTTTTCAATTTTAATATTAGGAAGGCAGTAATTCCTGAACCAGCTGTCAAAAGTCTCGTTTCATGGACGAAATCTCGTCTCTTGCGAGACTTCAGTTGAAGTAACGATTTTGCCCGTGGCTCTAGTGTTGTGTGGCAGTAGTTCTAATAGTGTGTGTCTCCAATACTGATCGCGTATTGTTATCTCCTTTTCAGCAGTTTTGGTAAGTTCCAAATGATTGTAACCTTCATTTTTAAAATTAGTTCATGTTAATCCTTACGTGACGTTAAAACATGGAGGATTCCTTTATGCCGAACAATTAACAAGCTTGTAGTTTTTTAAATTTTCAAACTTACAGTTTCGTTTTATCTGAATGAATGTTTCAGTTGTTTTGAAATGATTATTTTTGTTATCACTCTTAGGATAAGAATTCATGTTTTATGTCAGCTGTTTATTATCCCTTGTTTTAACCTCTCTTTATCTGTTACCCATTATTACGATTTTTGGCCGTTTTCCAATTATTAAACGGTAATTTTATTTGACAGGACTTCTAAATAAAGTTTTTCTTATCACTTTCATATTCGAATTTTTTATTCTACATCTCAATTCAATATTGATTATTGGCACTGCCCATTTGAATTTACCAAGTTCTTGGTATTATAGTATTTCCATGTATTAAATGTCTACTTACCAAGATTTTAATTTTTTAGTTGGATGACGTGTTTTTCATTATGGTGTTGGTTATTGATTAGTGAGATGTCTACTAATTTTCATGTTCATTTTTTGTTATTTTTCTTTGATTTGTGTATTAGTATTATTATATAATAGATGTTTGTCTATTGGTAAAATTATTTATGTATTTGTTTATTTTGCATTTATTATTAGGTCATTATTTTTCATTTGTAACCTCTAAGTTTTCTCATCAGTTATTAGATGTATGGTTAGATAATTCCTGGCAGAAATTAAGGGTTGAATTTCTCATTGAAGCCTCATATGTTGTTACTTAAACCTCAAGGGCACAGATCAATAAAAAGTGTTTCTCCATTTCTCATTCTCAAAATCAGTTCCCTCCTCATTCAAAAGAATATTTTTCTCCCAGCCCTCTACACTTTTGCTAACATTACTTTTTCTCTCACTAATTCAGTGTTTGTTGTGAGCTACACCTGGTTGTTAATTATTATTTCAAGTTATGTATTACTGAAAACTATTTTATGTTCTTCAATATTAAGATAGTTATTATAGAAGCAAAACATATTTCCTACCACTTACTTGTGCTGTAATTTATCTGAAATAATTTATACCCAATATTACTTCTTTATTTTTATATTTTCCTAAGCTGTCCTAAGTATATTGTAAATTGAAATTTATAAAATAACCTGTTTTAAATTAAGCGAGCATGTTCCTCTTTAGATTAGTGTACTAAGCTATTGTTCGGAGATTATTTGAATTTTTTATTTTTAGTTTAGTATGAAGTTAAAATTGTATTGATTTGCCAGTTTTTTAGTACTCTAGTGATTCACTAGTTTTATTTTTAGTTTTGAAATTTGCAACACAGATCCTGCTTGCCAACACTTGAAATATATTTTATCCTTGTTATAGCATCACTTGCTTAGTTATATTATAGTTAAAAAATAAAATGAATATATTCTCATGAAACAATTTTATGTATTTGATTATGTGTCAGAAATAATTTATCTATGCTTGAATATATTTATTTCAAACAGATTTCGCGTTGCTATAATATTAACGAACATATGTCTGTTAGTATCTTATCGTTATTTTATATTTAGTGTAAGGAATAACAATTTGTATATCGTTTTCTTACATTCATATCAACCATAAAAGTCTTCTATGTAGGTTTTGTAGATTTCTTATCTAAGGAACAAATATATATATATCTATATATGGTACATATCTATGCTTTTTTAAAAATTAATATAATGTATTTGTAGACTCTAATCAAATCTGTTTGAGCTAAATAATAACTATAAAAAATAATTGTTTTACTGCATTCTGTATATTTTCTTTTTTAGTTTGAACCAACTTTTGTTTGCTTAAAATATTTTCAGTATTACTTTAATTTAGTTTTCTCTTTATTTTTCAATTCTAAATAAGTTTTCAATTCTTAAGATAGTAATGATTGTTCTTTAGTTTCTCATATTTCAGTATCAATTTACTTGAGCATATGATTCTTGTTTTTTATTTATTTACTTTTTTGGAGGAGATGGGAGAGGGGTGAGAAGGTTCTGTGCTTATGGTAATAAAAACTTCATGATTCATATAATGGTGTCTTTATATGCTGTGGTGTATATGGGATTATTTTTAGTGTATGAGGAGATTTTAAATGAATTGTCTTTAGTTGTAGAGCATAAAACTTAAATTTAAGTTTTTAGTTCACTTTCTCTGAATCTCAGTCAATTATAACCTAAACATTTAGTAGCATACTATGATTCATAATTATGTTGCTGCTTGTAAGTGTTATTCTTAGCTGTCGAACATAATGTAGTTCATTATCAAGTTCAAATTTCAAGAAGGTTTTCAATTGTGGATTTTAGAATTTTTTTAAATAAATCGATTGTAAAATCTTTGATTATTGAACTTTTGTTTAAGTGATTTGACTGGATCACAATTTTCTTGTTATCACAAGGCTTCATTGCAATTTGTTTTACCTATATAAGCTGTATTGTTTATTCTGCAATGATGAATAAAAATATTTAGTTTTTATCAACTAATTTTAATTTTAATTGTGTCTTCCTTCCTGGCTATTGTATTGATTATTATTTTAACTATACAATTTATAATATATTCTTTATACACTACAGTACTCCATAACTCAAAATTTCATTTCATGCAATAAATGTACAATGACTTTCTGTATTACGTATATAGGTACGTCAATAATATTGTTAATTATCCAAACAATGACCTTTTCAAACCTTTAGTGTAATTCTAAATTTAATGTCATTATTTTATTTTAAATTTGTTTGTCACTGTAGATATTTGAACATTGAAGTCATGGTCTATTAAATGAAAAAATTATCTATAGTATAATACATATTCAAATTAGTGATTTCAAGTTGATAAGTATATGCTATGACTCATTTTTGATGCTTTAAATTTATAGTCCTGTTTCTACTCTGACATTTGCAGCCACTGACATGGTGTAAACTTTGTTGTGGCAGTATTATATCAGAACTGTCACTTCTTATCAGCAGTATATTAAGTTCCTTTTTTTAGCGTATACATATTCAGTCTATAAATACATATTCAATCTATAAATACATATTCAGTGAATATGTATTTATAGATTTATTTTTAGTTTTGGCTAATTTAGTATAAACTAAATTATTCATTGAAATTAAGTTTCTCGATTAATTTTTTTTTTTACTAATTAATTTTAACTAAAACATATGGAAAACTCTAATATTTATAATCTCTCAATTTTTACTCCTAAGTGCTTCTGAACTAAAATATTGGCCTGAGGCATTATACTGGTTGATTACAAATTTTCTCATGTATTGAATTAATAATTTTGTTGAAGAATATTGTTCCTCTTTCTGTGAATATTTTTTTTTTATAGAAAAATTATACAACAAACCTACCTTAAAAACCAAGAACAAATTTTATAAATTACTTGTGATGATGTTATTTAATTCTGTGATGTATATAATGATCTATTTTAATAATAAATTAAAATACATCTTATTTGCCTAAACCATCATGAAAGGTGTGTAATACATATGTTGTAATTATACTTTTAGTTAAAAATTATTCTCTTAAAATCGGCCCCACCTGTGAAGAGGTATCACCTCCTTTGGCTCCCTATGATTAATTTCTTTGTGTTATTATTAGGTGGCATGTTCTGTTCATAAATCTTGCACTGTCCCTTAAACATAGTAATAGTAGTAATACTCACAATGTATTTAAAATGTTGTAAAGAAAAGAAGGAAATTTAATTTCTAAACGATTCAAAATCTTTGAATATATACAGAAATTCTATAAAATATGTGTCCATTACCAATAATTAATATCCTTATACTAGGGATGAACAACCGATTGTTAATTATCACTATTAATTGAGCTATAGATTAATACTATCCATTGTTTCTCAAAAAACTTGAAGTACTAGCATTACCAGAACTAGTGAATGTATTGGAATATTGGTGCAACCACGAATCCAAGTATTCCTTCCATCTCCAAAAAATACTGCAGTATTTCTGCCCATTTATTCCCATCTAAAAGAATTTACTCTGGAATGAGATAAACTATCAGCAAGCATTGGAGCGGTTTGAGGGCTTATGCTGATCTACACCTTTGCCACTTGCCACAAATCCAAGACTTGCTTGATTAACAAAGGAAGCAACCAATGTCTATATCTCCTGCTTTGTTTTGTTCTTTTGATTTTTTTCGGTTATTACGTTCGATTTATTCTATTTTTATTATAGAAAGATAAGTGATATGAAAGGAAACGTAAATATCAGCAATGTGGGTTCTTGATGACAAAAATCATAGAAATAGTACTGTATAAGCTATAAATTCATTAGAGAATTGTTATGAGCATTTCTAAATTTAATTACCAAGACATATCATGTCTTTATAGAAATATAGTTGTGCTATGTTATTTCAAAATAAACTGCTGAAGTTAATTAACATGATTGAAACAAATGTATTTATAGCAAATCGATAGAATTCGATGTATACAACCTTAATCAAGAGTTAATTATCGAATCCAAAGTTTGAGGAAATTCTTTAATTATTCAAAACACGCGGCCCTTTGATTTGTACCCAAAAACCGACACGGCCAGGCCGCTAATTCAGGGCAACTTGTTTTGGCAATTCAAATAAACCCGCTTGCGCATGCGCGAATTTACCATTGTTTGGCAAACGTTAAGGCACCTATACATAAAAATTATTTTGAATTCGCTCATTCACTTTTTCCCTACTATTGCTTACCTTTATATTGAATATATAGCATGGGGAAGCATTGCTATCTTGAGTAGTTCCCAATTTTTTTTTCAACGGAATCGGACACATTTTGAGGTCCCCGAGTCCGAATAAACATGTTTCGCAAAATGATTTTGTGTAAACAGCTTAACTTCAAAAGGAAAAGTTAAATTACATATTTAAGGGCATATGCCTGACTATGAAAAGTTTGAAATTCGTGAAAAAAAACTAGAATTTGTGGCGGACTCGTGTCGGTTTTTGGTCACAAATCAAAGGGCGCTTGTTTGAGCTCTGTTTCAAATAATTAAAGAATTTTCCCAACCTTTGGATTCAATAATTAACTTTTGTTTCAGGTTTTATTAAGGCTTCAAACCCCTATCGATTCCCTGTAAATACATTATTTCAATTTTGTTAATTAACTTCAGCAGTTTGTTTTGAATTAACATAGCACAACTATATTTTTATGAAGACATATATCGTGGTAATTAAATTTAAAAAAATTCTATAATGAATTTATAGCTTATATAGTACAATTTATATGATCTTTTGTCATCAAGAACCTACATTGCTGATATTTACGTTTTCTTTCATATCGCTAATCTTTCTAAGTTTATCCGATAGACTCGAATGGACCTGAGTTGTGCCACGTTATATAATTCATTTTTAAATTTTTTCAATAAACAGCTCTAATGAATTGGATTTAATTCGGTCCTATCCTCATTAAAAAAGTTGAGCTGGGATTAATTGCCTAATTTTCAAAAATTTTAAGAAAAAAAAAGTGCTTTTAATTTTATTTATTTGAAATAATAAACCATTTTGTATTGTTAAAACTAATAAAAAAAATTATAATTTATATATATAAAGTGATGTGCACTATTGAAGAATTTAAAAGTTTACGAAACTAGAAAATAAATAGAGACTGGAAAATCTGAAATAGCCGAGCGTGGTCGATCTGTCCCGATTCCAATCATACGTGCACGGCTTTGTTAAACTTTTGCAGGAACAAAGTTGATGTTCGTTATTTGTACCTACAGAAAGCTTGAAATACAAATTTCTATGGCAGCAGAAAATTAAAATTTATTGTTTTAAATTTTCGACTTCCTGTGTGGTAAGTGAAAGTTTTGTCATATGTATACCGCGCTAGATTTTTTCTTTTCATATGTATTGAAATGTATCATATTCCTTTTTTTTTAATTATGTATTGAATTAATTTTGAACACTTTCAATTTTTAATATTGTTGCATTTTTTACTTATAACTTCATTGTATGTGTTTGAATTTGGTTGAAGTTAGTATATTTTTGGTACTCTGCACTTTGCTAACGAAAAACATGCCTTGTCAGCATCCCTGAAATAGACAAGGGATAGCGCAATGGTTGCATGCCTCATAGTTATTAATTATTAATTTCTGATATCTATAGAAATAGATTTTTGTTTACTTTGTTAATTAGATAACAATCCTGCTTAACAATAGAAATCAGGAACAATGCGTACGGTTAGCCTTATTATCTCCTGGAGGGTATTATTTAACAGCATCCTTGTCTTAGGCATAAATTGTGAGAACTATATTACAAAACAAGGGGCTAGCTGTTTTATTGCTTTGATATCCATACTAAGGGTGAAAGTTTGGCCGCTGGGGACCAGTTTCTTCCTCTCCCTACGGCTTGCGTATAACTTCATTGGTCCCACGGCTGCGAAATGTCATAATATTGTTGTATTATTGTTAATATTTTTAAATATCTTCAAATGTATTTTTATCTGTCAAGATAAAAGATGTTAGAAGAGAAGATACACTCTGTTTTATCAACGGTTATAGATGTTAAAACTTATTCGTTTGAAGACATTCTTCTAATTCAGATCAAACATGAAGTAATTGTTCATCTCTGGTTCTATATCTTGCTGAAAATGTATAAGTATTTATGGCAAATTAATTGATATATGAAAAAGTACTATAATACAATTATGTTATATATTACAGCAGATACAGTTCACGTTTTTTCATTAAATTTTTTTTTTGGAGAGGGGTTCCATAGTACATTTACATATGAATATGTAAATTGGCTCTGTTTAAATATTACGAATAATTAATAATTTAAATATGACTATTTAACGAATGTTAAAAAAAAATTGACAGATTTTGTGTTTTTTTTTTTTTCCTGAATATCCAATACTGAAAGCTGCCCTATCAGACTATGGTCAGCATTTACAATAATGAGTTAATTAATTGCATGCTTTCTATAATTAAAAATAAGCACTTGTGTATGTTGAAGCTTTTGAGTATTAATAATAAATTTTTATTTACTGTAAAAACAATTTATAAACAACCGTATTTTTGTATATATTTGTGGATCTTGAGGATCAGTCAATAAAACATCTATATCCCCTGTATTGGGGTAATGTTTTGCAAGTTTATTGTTTGCATAGTCATGCCCTACAATAAAATAAAAACTGTTGTCTAATTGACTGATCCTTAGGATCCACAAAAATATTTATCATTAGTAGTCTAGAAAAAAGTTGAAACTGTAATAAACAAATGCTAGTAATGTTTTAATCGTAATTATTGTTAATATTAAAGTATACTCTATTCATAGTAGTTTTTTATAATTATTAGTTGAAGAAATTTTTTGTTAAAAAAAAAGTTTTTTCATTGTTGGCCTATAGGGTAGGTATACATATATAATTAGCTTATGTACTTAAGGAAGAAATATTCTGTTATGTTTTCTAAATTATTCAATTAGGAGCAGTTGTTAAATTAGTATTTAATTATTGCTATTTTGAACATAATCTAATCTTTGATAAAATAATTTTTAAATAAACAATTAACGATTGATATCTGGTAACCGGAATATGTGCTTCGCTTCGCTCGTGAGGTTTCCCCTCAAACTTCCCATCATAAGTGAAAGTGAGATGCGTTTGTAATTCGGATACGCAGTTTTCTTTTGTTTTTTTTTTTTTTTCATATAACAGATTATAACCAGTAACGATAGCGAAAAATATTAATTTTTTGGCAATAAATCCTGACTGTACTTTCTCAATGTGTTAATTAGGAGAAAATATAGTTAAAACAAAATGTGTATGTTTCAGAAAAAGTCTGTAAGCTGCAACATTTTTTTCTTTATGAAAAAGTTCCGTTATTGTTAAATAGACATTACCCGTTTTTACATTAATTTTCCAGGGAATTTACAATTATTTTATCATTAAATTTTTATTGTAGGTTAGCTATAAAAAAAAGTTCCGAACAAATTTCATACAATGTCCAAAAGTGTGGCAATATTTCACACTTTTTAATTTCATTGTCATGAATTGAAATACATCAATAATATTGATGTATTTCAATTGCTTTTTTTTTTGTGAGCCCCAGTCTTTGGAAAAAATAAGAACTATTCTCCCCCTTGTGTTCTACTATGGAGACTATAATTTACGACAACAATATATTTATAATTGTAAATTAAAAATTAAAATAGATTGTTTTTTTTTTCACTCCCTCAGGGAGTAGGACTTAGCCCTCGGCAAGGCACTTCAAAAATTCATATTCGATCTACAATTGATTTTGTCAGTTGCATGAGAATTTCATTAAAAAATACGCCTCATTACTTTTTAGTAAGTAAAAAAAAATAAATAAAATAAAAACTAAAGGCTCTGGCGTTCTTTACTCCCTCATAGAAAATGTTTGGAGGTGTAGCTTAGAGGGAAACATTGTTAGATGGCTGGATTGGGAAGTGACCGTAGTGGAGGGCACCTTGGATTGTTTTAGACCACCAGTCAGACGCTTAGTCGTTTGATTCGGTTCTGCAGAGGCATTTTTTGTGTGGGAACTCTGATATTTCCCTTGAGTTCTGTACATTGTGTAAGGATTCCTTGAACAACGGTTGTACAAGGAGCTGATTTGTTTATTATGACGCTGAACCGCACGATTTTCCCCAGTTAAGGGGCTTACTTTATGAGGCTGGGCCCCTCGAATCCACAAGGTTGACTCACCGCTAGTAACAGTAGAAATAATTACCTGCCACAGCTGGATTCACATCGGCGTCCTTGGAGTACGTTGCACAGTGTCTTACCCACTGAACCACCCTACTCCCCATTCTCCATCTTTTTTTAATCTTGTGTTTAGCATCTGTTAATCCGATAACACCTAATGCAGTTTATTTTACATATTTTATTAATTCGTGTTAGTATTCATGCATTATATTAAAATGATTAGTTATTTTGTAAACAGTAAGAACGCTGAAACGGTTCAATATTATATATATAAACTACTGAACAATAAAGATATATAATGTATTCAAAATTATAAAAAAAAAAACTATGCACATACCGCCATTTGTATGGTATTTTAAGTATTTTAAGTATTTTAGTAAAACATTTTTATATTGGTGAAGTTTGTCGGGGGGTGCGGTCAGCAA
>NW_027112143.1:60830-69094 GCF_000696795.3 Halyomorpha halys | reverse complement strand
AATGAGGTGTAGATAATTGACTGTAGATTAATGATTGGAGAAGTTTATCGGGAGGTTCAGTCAGCAAAGAACAACATAAATAAACAAAACAATATTTATTTATTTTATGCCGACGTTTCGACCTGAGTTTCAGGTCTTCACCAGGGGTTATGGCGTAGAAGGTAGGCCTGCATATGCAGTTTATTTATGTTGTTCTTTGCTGACCGCACCCCCCGACAAACTTCTCCAATCATTAATCTACGGTCAACTATCTCAACATTTTTATATAGTAAAACTGATTTTTAGTAGTTTTTGTATCTCGTTCATTATCATCATGAGATTTCTTTTAACAAATAGGTTCTAATGTTATGTACGACTGAAATAAGTTTTTAACACATAGCTACTTTGCTGAAATAGTGGTTCATAAAAAAAAAAAGTTTTGAGTTGGAAGAATTGCAATGATGGTATTGTACATATGGATTATGTTTTGTGTTGAAGTCTTCCTATAGACTATCCCGAAGCTAATAGGGTTGTAACATCATTACCCCATACTACGGTACAATCTATGCAAAAGATCAAAAATAAAATAATTGTTTTTATCAGATGTACAATGAAAAGCAGTTGTATACTGTCATGACAATTGTAAAGATGTGAAAAATGCGCATTTTTCATTTTTGTTAGTATTGCAGTTGGTAGATAAACGTTGTTCCACGCGATGGCTGATTGTCGAAAGTGTGATTCGCCTAGAGGGTCATATTTTTTAGCGAATCACGCTTTCGGCATTTAACCATCGCGCATAACTTCCCTCTAGCAACTATGATACTAACGAATATGAAATATCATGTTTTAACATTCCGTAATACGATATCTTTAGTTATATTATAATTCTTTGAGAAATATTTTTTACAACGTAATTACTTCCCGGAAAATTAAAAACCCTTGAAACTCTAATCATCCTTTATTTATTAATTAGATAACATTTTGGAGCAAGGGCGTTACCAGGCCCAAAACTATAGTGGGGCGAGCCATTTCAATCAGGTTGTGACATTTCAATTCGGAAAAGGCGAATGAAACCAAAATTTTAAGAACGTTATATTGTTGTTATATATGATTGTCGAGTTCGAACCCGGCTGGGCAGAAAATTGTTTTCTGTTACACTGTAGCAGTGAGTCAACTCCTGTGCATTCCTGGAGTCCACCCTGCCTCTTAAATTGGGTACCCTTGGGTAAAAAACTGGCGGGCGAGCGTGTTTCTGACCAAGTCACCTCCTTGCACAACCGTTGGTCTAGTAACAATACTTCTTTACAAAGTACTGAACCCCTGACCCTTCATGGGTTGTAGTGGAACAGATTTTAATTTACATTTAATTGTCCTAGTGCTTTATTAGTATTTTCCTATTTGATTGAAAAATAATAATTAAAAAATGAAAAATAAGATAAAAATTAATTTTCATTAAATTAATAATTTTTTTCACTTCTTGATGGGGGGGGGGGGCAGCTGCCTCCGCTGGTTACGCCCATGTTTCGTACTCATATTTTGCTCATTTTCAAACCTAATTCCTTGTGTTAGAGCACCCTTTAGTTTGTTGATAAACTGAATATTATCAATTCACACAC
Organism: Halyomorpha halys; assembly: GCF_000696795.3. NCBI lineage: Eukaryota > Metazoa > Arthropoda > Insecta > Hemiptera > Pentatomidae > Halyomorpha > Halyomorpha halys. The sequence goes on along the minus strand of NW_027112143.1, from coordinate 67,499 downwards.
ATTATTGTCATATACATTAATATATATCGGTAGTATTTAATGGCATTCTTATTTCTATGATTGCACAGGATATATGACAAGTACGTATATGATGAAATTTATTTAATTAACAAATTGGCGAGTGTTCTAACACGAGGAATTAGGCCCGAAAATGGCACAAAAAGGATCCGAAAAGTAATCTAATTAATGAATTAAGGATAATTGTAATTTGAGAGTTGATTTAATTTTACCAGAAATTATTATATAGAAGGTTATAAAATCCTTTGAAAATAGTAAGCGCTATTATTTTAAAAGATTGACTAGGATTTTTAGTAATAAATAATTATTATTGCAATTTACTATACCTGTAAAATACAATCTATTAAATATCACTAATTCCTCTATCTTTGTATTTCATCTAAAATGCAAGATCGGTGTATGTTTGATAATTTGTGATAATATCATAGGTTTTATTTAGTTTATTCATACTGTATTTATGTTATTCATTTAGTTTCCGGTTTCGAACTTACGTCATTTTGTTGTCTGCTGCCAAACCACGCACATTGTAGTCCTACCATGAATAAGCAAGTACGTGATACTTGTCTGGCCTGAGACTATATTAAAAGAAGTCCGTTATACCATCACACTTGATAAACAAAAATCATAAAGTATGATTTCGAGAAAACTAATTAAACAATAAGTGCGTTTACCACTATTTCACATTATTTGCGGGTTTTATTCTGTATACTTAGTCATTTGGGATATTTGTTGTTCTTGTATTTTTAAACAATTTATTTTTGTTAGTTCATTATTCGCCAAAAATATTTATATCAATAGTAGGAACCATGGATATAATGGAAACAATTCCAGGATAATCAAGATATGGTACCATACCGAATCCTCACCGCTCTAGTTCTTCCAAACTGATTGGTACACTTGCGGCTTAAATTATTTATTTATTATTGACATATATATTACGATTAGTTAATGAGATGGCAGTTTCGATGATTCTATGCACGTTGTCGGGATTAGATTTTGTAATCACATTTGTTCCTATGCTTTTAGTTATTTGTACGATTGAGAATTTGTCAAGAGGGTCCAGACTGACACTAAAAGTCATTGGTGAAAAAGTTCTAAAAATATGCTCTTTTCCAAAGTGCCATCCAACTAAGAAATATTAACAACTTTTAACGGAATCTTCATTGAGTCTTCTGATGGAGGCCTGAAATTCTGATCAAAACGTCGGCGCAATTAAATAAGTTTCGTTTATTTGTGTATTTTTTGCTGACCCCACCCCCGACCATCTTCTCTTTATAAGAAATAATCAATTTTTTAATAATTATTTTCTTAGTAATAATAACCAGTAAGTTACCGAGCATTCCGTTGAACCAAGCAGTCAGTAAATTCAGTAAAATGGCAGATGCATTAATGAGTGTAAATGAAATCGCTTGTGACGATAAAATGTAGATAAAATGTAAAAATAGATGTAGCATGTGTCTCAGATATTATTGACAGAAGGAATAGATAATTTCAAACTTTATTGAGTGGAGATTTAGAAATAGAGAAAAACACTTTATACCCTTGGGTTAACTCATACACAGCATACTTTTTTAATTAATTTAAAAAAATAATAATTAAGCACATTTTTTTAACATAAATAGTCGCAGCATAAAATTTTGTAAATTGTGAATCATGAAAAATTGTGAATTATGTGCTAAAGTTATTTCCTTATTATTATTTATTATTTCATCCCTTCATTTTAATTTTAGCTTTTTATCGTTCTTTAAATGTGTTTAATTTTTCCATTGTTCCAATTCTAAAAATTTTCTCTTGCTTCTATCAAGCATAAAAGTAAATTTAAGTCAAGAATGGAATGAAAAAAAAAACACATAAAAATGATTTAAACATTCCAAATATATTAAAACAATATTAATGTATACATACATAAAACCCAACATGGTCGTCCACATTTACAATCTATTAATATTTTTAAAAAACACTCAAACACATGCATACAAAGATTAAAATAAAATAAATAAGTGCATTAAGCTAAAAGTAATGAATATAAAATTAATAATTATAAAAAGATACCGAATATAATAAGAAGAATCGATAAATATAAAAAGCAATAAATATATGTATTAAAAAAAAAAAAATTTAATTTATCTAGTATGTCCACTCAATGACTTCTCTTACCACTTCGGCCGTTAAGTGTTCGTATATTCACAATATCTTCACTAATATCGGTAAAATGAAGATGTTTTTATTTATTCTTTTAATTTGTCTCGTTTTTAAATTTGATTTTTCTTCAAACGAATGTCTCAGATGTTTCGGGAGATGTATAGATATCGAATTAATCGAAAAGTTAATAAACCAAAAGCGAACGTTTTTTTCGTGGAAAACTGAGCAAAATACTTTTTTAAAATAGATAGGTTTTTTTTTTTGTGTGTGGTCAAGGCATCGTAATCGTTACAAACACGCATAAACCTGTGTTCATACATGCTTTCTCTGTACACAAGGGCTTCTGAACACAAAAGGGGGTTTTAGAGACACTATCTGTATAGCTGCATTGAAATTCGTAAATCGAAAATTTAACTCTGATACTATACTCTCCTTAGAGAGTTTATTTTAGAGATTTATTAATTTTATTTTAGAGTTTTATTTTATTAGAGTTTATTTCATTTTAGAGATTTATTTTCCTATGCTTGGCAAGGAAAATAAATTTAAAAAAAAAGTTTTTCTGAACTGTACTATAAATACCTTAAATTTATTACATTTTCTCGTGTTTTCTGTCACTATACTGAATTTGAATTTGTTTTGGTGATTTCACTAATCAGTGTCCGTGTAAGAAAGTTTTAGGCGTGGTGTGCTGCCAGACAAGGTGAATCGTAAAGTTTCTATCAAAGGTTGTAACGTACACATGGGAGAGGTTCTTTAGAAAGTCCTAGTCCCAAAGAAGGGCTTATTAATGGAAACTGCATTGCAGCTCGGAGCGCATGTTTTTGCACCATTACTAGAAATTGCTAATGTTGAATGAAAAGTGGTTGTCGTACATCTTGTTTATCTTGTTCCTTTGCAATTAGAAATAAAAAAAAAATAATGAACCTTTATTAGACGCTAATTGGATTATTATTTATTTCTTTGAGGAATAAGTATCCAGGAGTATAAATATCATAGTTTTATTTTACTATTTAGATCTATTAGTAACAATAATAATAAAAAATAAATTATTAATAGGGGGTTAGTACCCCCTGTCTTAACCAAGCCTCAATTTACAAATTATGCAACTGTTCATTTAATTTTAATTCTCTTTGCTCAAAAATTGTATAGCTTTAATTCGCATTTACTCTAAAGTTCAAATTCATGGTGTAAGAAAGAAAAATAATAAATTTGAAGTCTTTATTCTCAATTTTTACGACCCATTTTTATTATTCCACCTTTAAATGTAATATAAAATATTTCACGCTGATCATATATACAATAAAGTATTACTCGGTGATCACATGTAAAATAAAATATTACTCGGTGTTCACTAAAAACTTTTATATAAGATAGATTATTATTTCAATCCATTACTATGACTTAATTTAATATTATTTTATTTATATAATTTTTTTTTAGTATTTTTTGATTCTATTTGTAGAACTGGATAATGGGCAAAAGAACCCGAAACGTTGATCAGGTGTAAAAAAAAGGAATAAAGAACTGAAAAAGAGTGAAAATTAATTTCCTGAAAATAAATATAATAAAGGTTTTTTTAATGTTTAGTTTTGTACTCTAAGGCACTTAAGCCCAATTTTTATTGTTTTTATTATTATTCTTAGGGAACATGTCCCAAAAATAAATAAAAATTATTATTTTTTAAAACTTAATTTTCAATGAGGTTTACTATTAGCCACTACTCATTTATTTCAGTAAAAAAATTATTTTTGTCATCACCATCATCGTAGCAAAATAAGAATTTAAAAAATATAAATAATAATATTCTTAAATATTAAATGGAAGAATTGATTTGAGGTGTTGCATTCCAAACCAGCCAGGTCCAAAGCCATTTTTCAAATTAGAATATATTTTTAACCTTCAACGTTTTATGTTCCAGGATATCGTGAGGTCAAGGGATTTCTTCCAAAATCAGTTTTTACCTGTGATCATTTTAGTTAACGTTAATATAGAAGAAAAACTGTTAAAAAAAAAAAAAAATTAAAACTGGAAAATGGTTTTGGCATGCAAAGTCAATAAATATATTTATATAATAAAATAAATAAATTCTTGATTTTTTTACACAGTCTTATATCTAGAGAGATTTTTTTTTTCTTTCTCATTGAATGGTTCTTCTTTGTTAAGTAAGGCTTATTAAAAGAAACCTTATTTATAGATATCCTGTAGACTAGACTAGTGAAATATCTGGCTTTGTAATAGACAGACAGTCTTGTATCTAATTAGGCATTCTAAAAGCATTCATAAGTTTTAGGCATCCGGAAAACAAAAAGATAATCTTGTATAATATAAATAGGACACGTGTTTGTTGTCTGCAGTATTATTGAGTAGTTCAGAATCTAGACCTCGACCTGGTTATAATAAAATTATAATTATTGTAATTTTATTATGTATTGCGTTATAAATTAATTAATATGGGGAGTAAAAGGTATGAAAAAGAGTTATAAATTAATTGTTCGAATAAAATTAGAACAATCCAACCACAAAACATCAGGTCTTTTTGTGACTCAACTATAAACGTTTCGTCGCCGATTCTGACGTCATCAATGCAGATAAAACTAATATATATACTCAGACAAAGAAAACAAAAATGGCTACACAACTTATATCAACAGGTTAAAAATAAATGCGAAATTGAAATGGTATATGACTCCAAGACATCTGAATTCGTTAAGAAAGAAGATAGAGGTAACATAACCCTATTAAGGTTTATGTGTCTTTTTAGGCTGTTAATGTTAGTATTGTGTTTTCCTCAGAATTCGTAAATCACTGAAATATAGATTGGTGGGTTGTTTAGCAGTATTTTAGTGGCTCCTTTGTGGTTGGAATTTTCCAATTGTATCTTATCAAATTATAATAAAATTCAAAATAATAATATAATATAATATTAAACAAAATAAAACGTTTATCTTATTGTTTTTTTAATGAGGTGAAGATGGGCGTGGGGGGAGGGGGGGGTTCAGCAAAAAATCTCTAATGAACAAAATATTATTTATTTGTGCCGACGTTTTGAACTGATTTTCTGCTCTTCATCAGGGTGTTATAGGTAGATATACTGGCTATACTGTTCTTCTGTGGAAGATTCTAGTTTTTTGTTTTGTTTTGTTTCGTACCAATTTCATTTGAAAAATGTTTCAGAGGAACAAAGGCCAATGAAAAAAAAAATCAGTAATTAACCTATTCAATTCCTGAAAATATGAATATAATCTATTTAAAAAATATCCAATTACATTTAACTTTGTAAATTGTATTTAAAAATAAAGATGAACAGTTGAAGATGAAAAATAAAATAAATAAAAAAATATGTTATTTAATTAAAATGATGAAATCAACAATTTAAGATTAAATCAGAATTTCAGGAGTAAATTTACTGAAACAATCGCTAAAGTGTAAAACATATATGATGATTTATATTTTAACATTTATACAATTACAAATGCATTACATTTACGTTTGAATATTAGAAATAATACCAATTTGTTGAGCACTGTGAAAGTCGTTATAAATAAATTGATCAAGGAACTTAATTAATTTCTTCACTAATTACCTTTTTTGTATTAAAATCATGATAATTTTGGCCGGACTATGCTAATAGGGAGGTATGTCCAATCATTCAGCTTTTTAGGCGCGTAACCACAATTGTATTGAGGTAGCGGATAATAACAATAAAAATTTGTATTCTGTGATTTTGTGGAGAAATCAGAAAGGGAATACTTAAATAAATGTAAAATATCATTTCGGAGGGGAAGAGGAGGAAGGAGGGCTGAAACGTGTAGAGTCCTTTGATGGCTGCTTACTTGCAACTTTGTTAAGCCCTCAGAGTAACCTCTTAATATGAAGAAGAATCTTGAAATTAAGTTTGTGAGAAATTATGAACGACTGTGATTGTATAAGTTTTTTTATTACTTAGGTCTGGACGTTGTGGTTTAAGTAGAAATGTGAGATTGGACCTATGCGTTGAGGTTCTTTATGTTTTGATTTAGATGATGATGCTGGTGACGTACATATCCACAACGTCGGATTCAAGCCCTCCTTCCTGCCCCCTCCTTACTCATGAGGCCCTATTGTACCAGTTACTATTTCCAGCCCCCACCTGTGACGGCCCGTCACGATACTTCCCTAGCGGTTGGTGCAATGGCTGCTATTTCCGAGGAACTGTAGTTAATACAATCCGATCGGTTACGGTCTTTAAATTCACAGTTGGCTGATTTCTGCACCGTATCTAACTCAAGACTAGTCGTCTTAAAGTCGTTCCATCATCTGATGGTTCGGAATTTTATGAAGACACATCTTTGATATCATGATCTTATTATTACATATGGACTCTTCGTTACATAAAAGAGTTAAATGGCTGTTTCTGGGTCTCAATATCTGTTATCCCGCTTAAAACCGAAAAAAATAATAATACTATTTTAATACATTTTTTTTTTTTTTTAATAATTTATTTATTGTTATTTACAACTGTATACACAT
>NW_027112143.1:45845-56005 GCF_000696795.3 Halyomorpha halys | reverse complement strand
CTTCTTTTCAGACGCCTCGGAGGATTATCAGGGATTGTTAAGGATGAAAGATTAAGAATTAATGGGTTAGGATGGTTAAGGAGTTTGGAATAAAAAGAGACATATCTGTTTTGGATCAAATCTTCAACGAATGGGATGTTAAGGAGTTTTAAATGTAAAAATCGTTGTTGTTATAACATTAGCTATTTTAGGATACATCTTGGATTTTATATTTAAATTAAATGATACCAATGATTATTCGTTAGACCATTTTATTTTCATAGTTAGAGTTAAGGACTACTACTTATCTCCTCGATAATTCACTTTCCAAGTTAACACCTTTTCAGTTTTTTTCTCAGTAGCTATAGTAGTAATTAATTTCGAATTCTTTGTGAATGTGATTATTTTTAGGTTTTAGACGGTATTGATAATTCTAAGAATATTATAGTATAAACTATTTTATAAAGCCCATTTTTTTAACATTTTCGTTTTGGTCTATTCAAGCTTTGCAAAATGTTTTATTAGCTTTAAAATCTTTGATGTTGCTTATTTTGACAACCCATTGCTTCCGAACGTATTTTTTTATTCAGAAGTTTAAGCATGCACCAATAGTTACTGTATATTTCAGTGCCTCAACAACTAATGCCGTCAGGTGTTCCGAATAAGTTAATGGCTTCTTCATTCTTCCTTGGAATTTAATTGCACCTGCCTTTACTCGCACCTGTTTTTGAATTTCCCTATTGGATAGTTATTTATCTGAAATTATATTTTTGTTATAAAAGAACAAAATGCTTTTATAAACTATTTCTGTTAATTATAATCTTAGAGATTTTACTGCATACATAAAGAAAAAACAAAGCCTGCGTTTTCTCATTTAGGCTTCGTTTTCTTATATAAACGTTCTATTTATTTCCTTAATAAGTAAGGTTTCTATAGTGAAGCTTGGTATTAATTCAAGAAATGAAAAAAAAAATTATGTTCTCAGAATCCAAAATTTTCACTCGCATTTTCGTTTTTGACATTAAGCATAAAATTTGTTCCCTTGTCTTTTTGTTAAATTTGTATTCGGGGAATAATCAGTCGAACCATTAATCCGATTTGAATGAAGTTTTCAGATATTGTACGGGTTGGTTCCATATAAATGTTATCAGATGCTCTACTGTCACTTACGCATGGATACATTTTTTAATACACCTATACTTCTAAAACGGCTCTTTCTATTTGACCCTAACTTGAGGAAAATTTTGGAGTAATGTTGTAACGGTCTAGAATAGATAAATTTTATCCACTACATTTATTCCACCGTGCGCCAAAGCATACCTCTTGACACGAATGTTTTAAACAGGGCTCCTCCCCTTGATTATAACCGACTAAGAAAAAAAAACACCCTCTCAAAATGTGATGTTTTATATTTCAAGTTACATCGAATTCGAAAAAAGATAAAAAATGAAATCCTAAATAAAATAAATTCTCAGTTCTCTTAATTGCATCTATAATTTATATAAAACGTCAACAATTGAATACTTTTTCAGTTAACAGGACAGCCGTACGTATTTTTTTTTTTCCCTTAAATTGAAATAATAACCAAAATAAAATCTGCCCTTACTGCGGATCAGACTATTGTTACAATTCTTTAACATTAGTATCGACAACCGATAGAACCTAATATAAATCATCGATACTTCCGGTACCGGTAGCAATGCTCGAAAAAGTGGATAAGATTTGCCGAAATAACAATGACTACCGACAGGTCGGAAATAAGTATCGTATTGATACTGGTATTGCTGTGGATGAGCGGTATCAATACCACCAAAGTATCGAATGGAATGTATCGATCGCAAGTATCTTCTAATAAAATATTAAAAAAATAATTTCTGCTTTAAAAATAAGAACATGTAATTTAAATTCTCAATTATCGAGTTGCATAATTGTAAACAATAAATAAAAAATTGTGATATGCTATCAACTCTTTGTCTTCTTCATATTATCTTATTAGATTAGATTGGGATTTTATTTAAGTTGTAGCCGTAATTTTCATTTAATTTTTTAGTATTTAAAAATGCGGACAATTGCCTATGAATTCGCCTGAATTGAACTATCGCCTCAAAAGCATTTTAATTGAAAAGGCAATAATATTTTTCAAACATAGAAATAATCAGTTCTTATGAGAAAGTATTGGCGATTTCAAATTAATTATTTTAAATTAAACATTTTTAGCAAATTGATTGTGGTAAGACTTTATATTTTGACAAATTGTAGTCCTATTTTACGATCTTTTATGGAGTATTCTCTAGTTGTCCTGGTATTTTTTTCATCAATGAATTAATATTCTTGGAAGTCGTTACTATAATTTATTCCTGTTTCGTAGAATATATACTGCATTCCCGCCATAATAGTTGACATTAAAATTTCCAAGCCCGATGCTCAAAACATTTTCAATGCCACTGTCAAAGCCTAATTGATTACCCCAGGGTGGAGTGCCACAACACCAACATTATGCTATCTCTTGCATTTGCTTCATCAACTTGTTCCTTTGTCTTGTCACCATTAGTCACTGTCTTCAATTCTCTTTCTCTTATCATCTGCAATCTTAATTGAACAGTTTTGTCAATTTTTTATATTTTTTTATAGGTCATAGTCTGTTCATCTAAAATTTATTTCTTCTTATCACTTGAAGGGATTTGTCTTTTTTTATTATAAAACTAATCTTTATTCTGGGACACTGCCCTCTAATAAGAGTAATATCAGCATACAATAAAAGCAGCATTTTATTTTGCAGAGAATAAAAAAAAAAATCTTTTTTCAGAAATTTTTTTGTAAATGGCAATCAATTTTAATTTCACATACCCATTTTATGGAATTTTTTGTATACATTTTTTTGATTGCATAAATATATAATGTATTTACCATATTGTTTTGGGATATTCCCTTATACAATATAATTTTCTTGCATACAATTATATTTTACGTAATTATTATATTTTATATTTTTATAAAACAAACCGAAGGGGAATAAACATATATATTATTGAATTAAAATAAAATACGTAACCTTGAATTTAATAAAACACATATCATTGAGTAACATGAAATGTATATTTTTGATTTATATTTACATTAATATATGTTTTGTTCTTTTGTCTTTATATCTACGGGTTGTTGTTTTAGTGTAATTTCCTATTTCTGTGATTAGATGGTTTAATGAGCTGGGGCAAGACTGGAAGGAATTATATGTTAATTTATATAGCTTTAAGTATCAGCAAAATGCAATGTAAACAAAATGTTAAAAAAGAGAAAAGGGAATAAGATCTGACACGCTTGAACTGCTGTAAAGTACTGGCTTTATTGTGTTAAAGTACATCTCTATATATATGTTCGATCAACTGACATCGAAGTGACAACTTACTCAGGCCTTAACTTATATGTATTCCTGTACGGTCTCTATATTTAATTCAGAGTGCATTTAAGATATTCTAGTGTAATATGGATAGTGACAGAAATTCTGAGGCTTTTTTTTTTATTATTTATATATTTTTTAAATATTTCTTGAACTATTAAGCTCCATATGAAGCAGGCATAAGTCAAGATTGGTCTTATATAGTATAAGATTTATAAAACGATAGTATATAGTATCAATTCAGGCTTTATATAGTAACAATTTATTTCTACTGGATAATTTTGATTTTTTATTAATTTATATGAAATATTTCTAAGAGGAAGTATTTCGATCGTGCAAAATACACTTTTCGAGATCTCTCAAGTCTCGTAAACATGTCTTCTTATATCGTTAAGTTATAATAGCAATTTTTTTTATGAAATCGACTTACCCGAATTTCCACTTTTAATGGTCGATTTTACTTATTTTGATTATATTTGGTTATTTGAGGTAAAACGTAATGATTTTTAATATCAGTTATATCTTATCCTCATTGAAATAGTTTAACAAGATTTAAATTTAGATTTTCTAAAAAAATTTCTAAAGTACCTTTAACTATGTTTATCTGAAATAATTACCCATTATAACCAATAGAAGTTTGTGTACGCCCCGACCCATTCTTTTATATTATATTATGTAGGAAGTCTCGTTCTAAAAACGCTTCCGTTTCATTATCATAATCTAAAAATTAAGCTGTTCTGTACCTGGAATAATTAATAATAAATTTTTTATAGTTATTACTTCCAAACGGAAACAGGACAGAGGAGTACCTACAATACGGATTACAGAAACAGTTTTTATTGTATAGATTTTTGAAAGTTGGAATTTTGTTTAAATAAATAGTTCGCTGTTTGTATGCATGTAGCTTTAAGAAATAAGTCAGCGTAATGAGAGTATTAAAACAAAATAAAGCTTTAAGTTCCTATTTATAAGAAAAACTCTGCTTTAGAACTTTTATTTTTGTATTCTTTATTGATACGATGTTATAGCTATAATGAATGAAACGGAAATGTTGCTTTTAAGCTAGCAATGGAGAAAAATTAATTTTTAAGTTGCATGGTAATCCACAAAGACCTTAACATCCCATTCGTTGCAGATTAGGTCCAAAACAGACATGCGTCTTTTCATTCCAAACTCCTTATCCATCCTAATCCATTAGTTCTTAATCTCTCATCCTTAACAATCCCTGATAAGAAGATGGCCACGGCACCTTCTAATTTAAATTAATGCTTGAAGTACCACCAACGGGTGGTTCCTTCTCAAGATTTTCAAGTGTAAATGAAACAGTCCACAGATTTACTTATTGTATTTATTACTTATACTGTCGTCAATTACATTAAATAAATAAATTTAAAAAACAAAGTTGCATGGATTGTGAAAATTGTGTAAGCGCATACCGTACCATTTGTATATGTTATATAAACAGTTAAAATATTATATTAGATCGTTTATTTGTCGAGTAAATATAAAAAATGCTCTCTTCGTAAAATTTAAATCTTCCTACCGTTTCTTTCTATAGGTAATTATATTTCAAATATTTGTAAAGTTTGTGTGAGAAAAGTAATAAAATTGAAGAGTTATCAAACTAAAGAATTTTTAAGTAACCTATTGACAATTAACTATAAATGAGAAGTTTCCATTTATAGTTCTGTCGTGACCGCAGTGAAAGTGTTAAATCCCTGTACCCGTCTATTGCCCGCTCGGCTTATAGTGATAATTAATTTCTTACATTCTGTGGTTAGGGATGATGTCCGTGGTTTTGGTTATATATTTTTGATTATCTGTGTGTCTTCAAAAGCATATCCTATTCAGTTTGATGAAGTATAAAAATTATATTTTAAGTAGATTGGGTTAATATTTGTATCATCGCAGTCCTTCATAAATTCAAACGAAGTATTGCCGACAAAAATACATCTTGTAAAAAATCTATTTCATGAAAAATTAAAAAAAAAAAATCTTTATTTTTTTTATACTCATCTGTACCTCTTTTTTTCCTCTAAATAGTCTATGGATATTAGAAAACCTAGAGCAATACTTTATGAGTGGTATGAATTTATGTCTGTCTTTTCTATCTGACCTGGCCTATTAACAGGTGTATTTTCCTGTGAAAATTGGGTCAGAAGTGGGTAAAGATTAGATATCAGAATTCTGCTTAACACCTAGTTTTGGAGCATCATACTCTAACAAATATAGTGTTTATGTCATCATACAAAATAGCTTTGGCTTTTTATATACCTACAAAGTAGACCCGAAAAATAATTTTTAAACCTCGACTGTAGTCTCAAGCCTTAGAATTTCAAAGGTCTTTTAATGATTTAATGCTTGTCTTGTTGGAAATAGAAAAACTAATTTTGTAATTTTAATATGATAGGTACCTACCTACCTGCATAAGCTAGCTATTTTTTGTATGCTACTTACTCTAAAATAAGATGATTCTTGTCTTCGAGTTCAAACTTCTCAAAAGCCATGGATTGTCCTAGGGATTCAACCTTTCAAAACCGCCTCATCTGTAAATTACAATGGAAAAATCTCAGACTCTCAAGTAAAATTCAAAAACCTTCTACATCAGAAATCTATTTCAAAACTAAAACTGGACTGTCTCGCACTCCAAAACACGAATTACGCTAAAAAAAACTTTCTTAAGCATGTATCCTGCCCCTAAAAATGTTTTACAAATCAGTTCACTTGAGAATGTCTCTAATCCCATGCTAAATTTAGCTTTTAATAATAATAATAATGATGTTGGTAATTTTTGCTGTGCCAAATGTGATGTTTACACAGGTTGTATGTTATCCATAATTTCCTAAATATTCATCATTTTGATTTAAAACATAGTTAATTATTGATTTAAACCTATCCTACACTGATACTGACTGGAAATGTGATATTTGACTATATTATTTGAGTGACGCCAGCACTGATTATATGGTAAGTAGTGTAATAATTATGTTATAATGTTAATTTGCCTGCTAAATATGAAAATTTTAATAGGAGATGTTTATTTTTTGTAATGTTTCTAGGTCGGTTAGAACTTTATTTTTAGATAGTTTTGTAATTACCGTAGCTCTATGATTGATTAAGTTAGAGCACATAAAAAAAATAATGGTTTAAGTGGTCAGCCAAATGATGGATTGTAAATCCCGATTGCATTGTCAGACGTGACCAGCTCATGTTAAGTCTTGAGCTGACACAGACGAACAGCTGACTTATTAAGCTGTCAGTTCTTGAGATAGGCCTCTTCAGTAGACTCCTCTCAACTTGTAAACAACCAGCAACGGTACCTGGGAATGGTGACCCTGTCTGTCTGTTCAGTTATCTTTTTATTTATAGATTCGTTTTATTGCATTATTTTGTAAAATAACTTATTTTTAATATGCCACACCCATGCCTAGTTCCTCCTGATTGACAGGAGTGTCCTACTAGCTCTTTAGGGAGAACCATATGGTCATGGTTGGGTATTTATTGTGTACAGGTCGTTGGACCCCTTTTATACTGCGGTCTAACCGCGACCTTCCTCCACCTGCTCCTCCTAAGGAACAAAAGATGGCTAAGCCAAGACGTGGACGTGATCCGTCATAATGCAAGGCTCAGGATTCTTTATCTGCCTGGTTGGGAGTTGTACTTCTATCTCTTTTACTACCGCTGTTTACGGCCCCCAGAAGCTTGCTAGAGTATGAACTACGTTTCTTTTTCTCTCTCTTTTTCTGCCTGAGATTTTAAAAAATGCTGCCTTTTATTTGAATTTTATTTTCATCAAATTCTTACTGTCATTATTTTCTTATAAACTAACTTTCTTTTAAGAAAGGTGAATTTTATTAAACAATAGTCGATTCTATTTTACACTTCTTAGTATTTTATTTTATCTTAAAAAACCTCTGCATAACATTTTTTTAATGATAATATTCTTTTAGTATTTACTTATGATTTTTTTAATCATAATTAGATGATCATCATTTACTCAATATCAAGACCATGAAAATTTCTAGAATTCTTCCATAATTAAGTACTAAGTGCAACATTGGAAGATTGGTTGAAATAATCTCAGGTTTAAAATGAAGCTAATGAAAGCCGTGTATCTTTTAGGATATAACATTTAATTAAGGTTTGAGTATATTCCTGGACCATTGAAAAGTCTTGGTAACCAGTATGATTGAAATTCAGTTGGGCGTTATTAATAGTATTTTTTATATTTTGATTGGGAAAGATAAAATGTAGAGGAATAAAAATAAAAATTAATTTTCTCTAAACGGAAACTTCTAAATGAAACGGAAACAAATTATTTTATTCTTATATGGAAAGAAGTGAAATAGCCTCCAGCGGAAATCATTTCAGAACATAAAACACGTCTTTGCCTTTTACTGAAAACATCCGGAAACATTATTTATTAATTTAATGATCATTAATATTGTATATATATATTAATATTTACTTTTTATTAACTCTCCGTCAAGATTTATTGTTCCCTTAGTATATTTTCTAGGGATAATTTATTTTTCTTCTCTATTTTTTTCTCTTCATTAACTTTTTGGCTAATAGATTGTCCTGAAACCCCTCTGGCCTTCTTTATATAGTTGCTCATATCAATTGAGTATAGCTGAGCCGATCAAATTCATATACAGTGAACCTGATACACCTCTTTATAACGAAACCCCTTTTTTAGTGGACAATTTTTATTAAGATATCTGTTAACAATGAACAAATTGAATGCTTTTAAACCTCTCTTTTACGTTACATTAGGTTTATGTAAAAGTAAATTAAACTCAGATTGGGAGGTTTTATTATATTTGATAAAATCTAAATTCGGTATACTGTCCGCCAATTTTCAAATTTGTTTTCTACAAAACGGTGGTTAAGACAAAATATAGAGTGATGATTATCTATTTTTGTTTTGATAGTACAAAATAATATTATTGGTTTTTTGAACTTAAAAGGTATCTTCAGAACAATGTAATTGTCGAGTCCTTTGTACATTTATTAACTGACCTGTTTAACGGATTAAACCATCTTCGTGGGTGTCCGTTGTACAGAAGTTTTATTGTTGTTTTAATAGAGCCTTTATCTTGACAGTTTTACTATTTTTACAGATTTTTCAGAAAAGTACTTTGAATGTCCCCCTTTGCACTCTGTTTACTTCTTTCTTTTATAAACGTATTACAGAAATGTAGAGATATTACAGTTTACTGAAGTCTACATTCTCTTGTACGTTTACTCAATGTTAAATTGTTATTGAAAACAATAAGAGATGATTTCATGTAGTTGGTTGTTTCGTCAACTAAAAGCTCATTTAATTCTCTTGGATTATTGTAAACTAATTTTATTTAATATTTCGCATATGAAGCTATTTTAAGTACGTTATGTCATAAATTCTGTTAGTGATGTGAATTCTTATGTAATTAAATTACATAGAAGATCGTTCGAATAGATAGATACATTTTATTTTTAATAAAAATAAATAAATAAGATAAATAATTATTTTTATTTTTTGCACCTCTGCAATGTTTACTAATTCCTCCACTTATTATTAAAAATCAAAACAAGATCTTGTATTTATCTTACATTGATTGTTTTTTTTTCTTTTCCGGCGGTGAGATAGTTTTTAAGGATTTTTTCCCCTATATATTAATTGTAAATAATATAATATTTACTTCCTAGAGCTTAGAAGTGTGTTGCTTTAATGAAGGCTTTGTCGCAGTATCGGGTCGATTAGATTGGGGTGGGGTTAGCACCCGGGTTAATGCTGACGTAAGGAGGTAGATTGTAACCTTTCATGGATTAGAGTCTACTTACGTTTACATTTATCATCCCAAGTTAGTGAGATTTTGTATTAATTTTGACTTACTCGATAACGCAGTTTTTGGTTTGTCTCATATTGTGGGGTAATATATTGCTAATGTGTAATAATAATTGTTGTACCACGTTACTCAAATCACCATCATGGAGAATAAGCCAAATACAACCCCATGAAAGTGAAATTTATCCTAAGGCAATCAGTTTACTATGTAATTCAAATTCACTGTGATAATTTACTTCAGTTTTCTGGTATCGTAATTTTTCCTGTTTTGATTGTTTAATTTAGAGTTTGATTTTTTTCCCCAACAAAAGAATCAGATATTTAAAAATTGGAAAACCGCCCTCCTCAGTTATATATCTATATTACATTCCTATGGACCATTATTGGAACGACTGACACATTGAGATTTGCTTGGATCACTGTAAGGGTAGGGCTACCCTCGTGTCTAATTTAAATTACCTCATATTTGTGTACAAGTCCTAAACGTTTACAGCCAGCGCCCTCGCTCAGCCTTCACTGGTTTTTAGTAGCAGTAAAGTGGTTGAGGGAGAAGTGCCGAGATTTACGTAGTGCTATTTTTTGCTTAGATGTGGGAGGTAGAAGCTAGGAAAAAATTTTTAATTACTACCGTACTTACTATTTATAATTTTCATAGACTTCAATTGGCAATTTAGTATTTTTGATATCGCGAGGGAAATAGAAAAGCACGTTAAAATATAACATAGCCCAAGTTATCAAAATTTCCATATACACTACTTTGTGTTTGTATTGATGATATGGACGTTAGGCAATCATTGCCTAATGATTTCTTAATCTTCTGACCACCCCAACCGTGCAATCCTGATTTTAAAACATTATCTGGCCAGACAGGACACTAGTTTGGCGCTACCTATGTGCGCTATAAGGAGATTATAGGTATTCCTTAGAAATCTACTGGTCCAATTACCTATATAT
>NW_027112143.1:30285-45775 GCF_000696795.3 Halyomorpha halys | reverse complement strand
TATAAACTTCTTATCTGGCTATTTATTTCATACGAAGTTTGATTCTATTTAATACTCATCACAGTGGGAATATCGAGTTATAATTTCCTGGGGCCGTCACGGGAAAAAGATCAACCCACCCTCAATGGAATCGAAACGGCGCTGCTGCAGGCTAAGGGTTACCAAGGTGATGTCGTAACATACACGGTTACGACAGCCTCATTTGTAAGACATGCCGCACCCCTATTGTTTAAGAATCTAAGATAAAAACTTAATAAACAGTTCTTAATTTGGTTTTGATTTACCTCTATTATAAACTCTAATTTGTCGATCAATTAAGTAAATAAATTTACACCACTTATAAATATAAGAAGCTGGTTATAAATAGTTTCATCTTCGTCTTATTCAGCGGAGATGTTATCTCCATTTTCGCCTCGTTATAGGAGAAATCATAGCCAAAACTCGCAGGTATATTAGTGCCAACGAGAAGAATCTTGTTTATGTCAGAAATTATAGTGATGGAGGTTGGTTGGATTGTATCACTTGGGAAGGCTGAGGGGAATTTACATGCAAAATATCCGAGGGGCTGTTGAACCCCCTAATACCGCCATCTGTAGTCAAATTAGCGAAGCGGTAGTTATGAACCAGCATCCGACTAGCCGGAAGGAATGTTGTCTTAGTTCGGCTTATGTTGGTTATGCAAGGTTCGTCATTAACTTGGAAACCTAAGGAAATACCTCTCTACTAATTTTACAAAATTTCCTTTTGTATGGACAATTAAAAGTGTTTAAAAAGTATATCTTTTATTTTTTATTTTTAAGCATATTGGAAGATTATTGATTGACCGTGGATAGTACAAAAAGGAAGATGGTCGGGGGCGGTTTTAAAAAAAATCTGAAATATTAATTCACCTATTTAATGTGAATCAACGTTTCGCCCCACGTTAAGGTCTTCATCACGGCTAAAAAAAATACTAACAACTTTAGTAATGACAGACACTTTGTCCAGCTGAACGGCACTGGAGGATTGTTTCAATTTTTTGACAAATTGGCCCATGTATCATGAGAACCGAATCAGATACATGCCGAAACTATTCAATATTACTCAGGATTGGATCTTGAACTTCTTTATACATATGTAACAAACAAAACACTTTGCTTAGAGCTGAAGACCTATCGTAACAATAAAATGTATAGTTTTTTTTTATATATATATTATTAAGTACGAAATGACGTTTTTGTATTATTGTTTTATTCTGACGAATATAGATAGCCCAGCTTGGATATATTGTTTGTTATTAGTTTATATAAACTATCTTTAACCCACCATTTTTGTAAAATTACTACAATTGATTATTTATTTTATATATTTTACAGGCTAAGTCTATTTGAACGAGGTTTGCGCCACAAAGAAATAAATAAATTATTATTATAACTAAAGTAATGTAGCAAAGAAAGAGAATAGCTAACATGCAATAAAAGTAAACTAAGGTGGTGATAAATATGATTTAAAATATGTGAAAATTTATATAAAAATGAACAAAGTAAATTAAAGAAATAAATTAGTTTAATTACTATTTTATTTATTTTTTGTTTACAGCATCCGGACCTTCTTTCTTTTATTTATTTTTTTTATTAGTCACTAAGTTTTGCTTTGAACAAGGGATCGCGCAGATTGTTGGTTTTGGGGACCAAATAATAACTTGTTGAAGAAATAAATAAATAAAATAAAAAAAAAAAAGGAAAATTCTAGTGTAAATTTACCTCGAAGGGTCATATTGTTTTTATATGAATGTTTGGTTTGATGTTTTAATGAATTCATGGATTAATAAAAATGGTTGGGTACAAACATAATTTACCTTTTATTCAGATTGTTTTATCAATTTAAATGCTTTATTGATGTATGATTATTTCACCTGTTGAAAATTATAGTCCAATTAAAGAAATTTCAAGAACAAAATTAAAGTTTGTTAATGGGTGGGACTAGTACTAATAACGCGTAAACAGGCCGAAAAAGTAAGAGGGTAAGAAATATTAATAATTTGTATTAATATTTAGCTTTAATTAAATTTTAATTTGATATATTTTATAGTTTTGTAAAAAATATTAATAGCTATTTTCGCCTTATGACGGATTTCGGACTTCATTCACAATGATTCTGATTAGACGATTTGGAGTTAATATTTAAGAGTTTTTATTTACTTGTTTCATTTAACGGTTTATCAAAATATTATTCGTCCCTCAGTGTGAATTGCAATCGTGAGGGACTCAATTCCTGTGTGAAACAATGCACGTTTCTGAGGGGTCAAAACGGAACTGGTTCTCTTGCCTATGATTTTGAAAACAGAGTGTGCTCTATTTGAAGGGGATAACGTACTATTTTAAGAACATGTATTAACATTTTATTTCTTTGCCTAACAATAATTTTACTCCTGACTTTAATTAAGTTAAGGTTGCGGGCAAATAAAATAATAATTAAGTTAATACAAATAAAAGTGATAATTGCTCTGCCGTTGTCTCTGTTTATGAGTACTTCGTTATTCTAAACTGTTTTAAACTAATTTCTATTGATTTTATCGGATTTAAGTCTCGAATAACAAGATTTATATTTTCCATGTTAATTATGCATTCTCTTGTGGCATTGTGGATTGAAGCTTTTGATCTGCGATCCATGTGTATTCTCGGTACGTACTTTTATTTCAAACAAAAATACTGCTTGATGATATAAGAAATATTTCACACTATTCCCTTCTTTGTATTTGCTGTCAGTGATTTTTTTTTATTTATAGTTGATTATTACACCGCATTCCTCTAAGTATACACACGATTGCGCGCTCTGTGTGAAGGAAGGGTTGTGTTGTATTGCATTGCCGCAACTCTTTCTATTTGCAATTCAAATCTGTTCGTTCATTAGTGCTCTCTGCAACAAAGGAATTCCAAGTCTTTCCATTGGCTTCATTTTCATCTTAATACTCATTGTTTCAGCAATTACGGAAACTCGGTCAGCAATGGAAGGAAGAGGAAAATATTTTTGCCCTTTTATCTCCCCAGTTCCTTATACCTATATGTCTCCTATCATAAACATTGTTAAACTACTAATATAAGTAGAAATACGAAATTACCCCACCTGTTATAAATGAATTGAGTTTTAATTGTTTTATAGTTGACATTGATTAATTATACCTATAACAGGATGAATGCTCCCACTTAATTAATATATGAGCTACGGAGAGGCAAAAAAAGGAATAAAAACTATTCTTCGTTCAGAATTCTGAAACTCGTGCTTAAGGCTCCAAAAGGGTACTATATCTAATCTTGCCTTACGTTCTACGTTTGGTTTATGCTTAGGAAACAATAAATCTCTGAATTATGTCTGTTTTAGGGATTCCTGAAATATTTTCAAACCTGGATTTTAGTACCTTATTTTTAACCAGCTTCACGCCTTACATGCTTTCTAACTATGCTCTCTAATGTCATTCCAATATTTGCATATACTCGGTGCATGTTGCTCTTAATAAATGCATAGCTCGGATAGCTGTTTGCTTAGATTGCTATCATAGCTCTCCTTGATCCATAGCGACCTGGTGGTACAGGTTGTCCTCGAGGAGGAGCGTGGGCGTGAGCTGTTCTAGAGGAATTCCTGGCCTCCAGGACATTTCTCCTTCTACTGGAACGGTGGCGACCCTGGCCTCTAACGGTCCCCATCTGTACTTTGTACTTTCTCGTTTTCAGAGTTCTCCCTTCTTTCTTTTCCTCATTCTCCCTATTCCTCCCATTTCTGTGTCTAATATATATTTTATTTTTAAAATGTTGTTCACTATTACTTAAGGATCGTACTAATATTGTTTTGAGAATAAAGTCTTCCATACTAAAAAAGCGTTAGCAATCTGCAACACTGCTCTTGCAGTCAATCAAATGAGGAGAGCTGTTAACGGACTGGGTCTGTTACGCAATGCCAGGGCGCTGAGTCAGTTTCGGCGCAGTGTGCTCCGAGGAGTTCTCACGGTTTTCGTCTTATTTTCGCAATGCCCTCTCGGGCGAACCTTCACCGGCCAAATATGGTTGTTTCTAGATCGTTACATACTTCTTCGTGACGAGTCTGTCATCTTAACTAATATCATGTAATTATTTATTTACTTCAGAGGTTAGAGAATTAAAACGTTAGTATTTAAAGTGGATCGAGAGTGAAATACCTTTGTTATCGATACATCAGTCTAAAATGTTATAGTCTGGGTCCTACAAACTGTTGTTTTCCTTAAAATGTCACTCTAAACTCCTTTAAAATTGGGCAATCTACTTTAAAATAAATCGTATCTTAAGGCTCATTCATGTTATATAAAGAGTATATTTTTATTTTGTTAATTAACCGCATAAATTATTAAAAATATAGTTTATTCTTTATTCCAAATATATAGTTTAGTCTTTTTAAAAAAATCCTCCGCCTCAGAATAAAACGTTAAACTTTCTTCCCATTTCCATTATCCATGTTGAGCTCTTTTCAATTTTTAGTTTAGCCATTATATTTGGGAGACGTAGTCTATTTGTACTACATTCATTTTTATTTAATATATAAGTATGAGTATATAAAATGTATGTATTAATTATGTATGATATATTATTTATGATGTATGATTTTCACTAGGTTGGTTAAAAATATATGTAGAACCCAGGCTATGCTCAGGACAAATAGCTATCCCTTTCCCTTTCGTATAACCCACTTAACAATTATCAATTCTTCCTTATCCATTTATTATCTTGATCGAGGCTCATCACTAGCTTTACTACCCTACTGCCCTAAAAATGATATTCCACCTGGGTCGATGTCGGCCTAGGTTTAGATTAATGAGATCCTACAGGTTATGGAGTTGCGCTGAATAGAACATTGAAATGCTGCATTATACTTTCTGTATTGGTTTGAAATAGAACACTTAAAAACCTTTTGCAAGAATGTCTAGCCAGGTTTTGAATGTTTAATGAAAAAAGGAAATCTTCCTTTCCAAAATTATTACTAAAAAAAATTCCGATTGGATTTAAATAATATTTCTAGTACCAATACTCGTTACTGTGTTTATTATTATTAATTAGGTAGGAGAAAATTAACCTTGGCTTGCCTTGTAAAAAAAATCGATCATTTTAGTTGAATAAATGAAGTTAAACAATGAATATTATGGCAGTATGTATTTAATCATATACACAAAAGGATAAAAAATAATAATAATAAAATATAAATATATAATAAATAGGATAAAATATGCACCACATCTCAAATAAACATTATTAGATAAATAATAGCAAAATAAGTAAACAAGTATGGTAAAGAAAATCATCTCGATCAATATCAATGTACTATATGTTAAGGGTTAAGAACTGATTCAATGCTATCTTCAATGCTTGGACGAATCAGATTAGGTTAGAAAGTTGCATTTTATGCTGAATTTTTTTTTATTTTTCTAAGGATCCCTTCAATTGATAAATAACATTGTTTTTTTCCTAACCCAGGCTATTTTAAATGACTCGAGATTTGAATAATCGATTTGTTACAATTCCTCAAAATTTATGCCATAATTGTGGCCTTTTCTAGCAGCTCCTTCAATTTCTCCTAATAGTTCCTCGCATTTATTTATTTTTATATGCAAATTTAGATATCTTAAGTTCATTATTATAGAGATTATACAATGTCATTTTCTTCCACGTGTCCTGTATGTGGGTAAGCCGGAAGGTATGTGATAAGTACTTTCGAGATCGCTCTATGTGGCGTGCTGAGCCGCTTCCTTCCGCTCATGGTTCTTCTCTGTTGTTCATCGTTCAAGCCGCCATTGTGGGGAGTTATATTCAGATGATGTTGGATTATTTCTATATCTTTTAATAGTATATTTAGCGATTGGTATTAATTTGAATTTGAATTATAGTGTAACATTAAAACAAAGAGATATACTTTTTAATACTATTTTTATGTAACTATTTGATTTTATAATGATGATGCCTTTTTATATTATATTCACCATTACTTAACGTTTATTAATCATTACAAATACTTAATTGGTTCCGTTCACATCTCTCCTTGTTTTCCTCCTTGTCCAGGTGAAATCAATTTCGAACAAGATATGCTAATTTATCAAGAAATAATTCGTCTTGTAAATAACAGTGTTAATTGTGTCGACGAATAATACAATTTCCACTTCAAATCTGTTATCTGTTTTCGATCCTCCACGGGTTTATGAACAGTAGCAGCTCGGATAGGCTTCGAGACTTCCATTATATGTGGAAGATGATTGGCCATTTCATAGAGGCTGATTCAGTTATTTCAATTCGACGGACGTGTATTATCTAGCCGCATACTTGCGAAACCTGGCTCTCTGTTCTGGCCTTGGAGTGAATTAGAAATAACAGGCCAACTGTTTTCATTTTCTCTTTTTTCTTTACAGTACTGTTGTGTAACGGTAGTTTCTCTGCCTATGCAAATCTATTATCTTATTTTAAACACCAGTTTATAGTTTTGTTGGCTTCCACTTAACGATGGGATTATGCTAGTGCTTGCCCGCCGAGCACTAGGAGTAGAAGCTCGGTGTTAATTTTATATTATATTTATTTCTTGTAATTGCTGCAAGACATCAGGCGTATGTGCTCTATTATATTTTTTTTTAAATATGCATGGTACGAAATACAAGTAACTTCTGGACGAAATATATATAAAGGGTTATTTAAAATATATTATAAATACATTAGGATTCCTCAAAATACAAACCTCATGTTGGTTTATATTGTTGAAAATATTTCGTGTATCTCGCTGATCCCACCTCATCATACGTTGATTAATCAAAGAACCCGCAAGAAAAAATTACATTATTTCACTCTAATGTTTGATTACTTTAATGAAAACTGTATATACTTACTGGTCAAAATTGCTGACTCTGCTAATCATAGTTAAAGATAATAAAAAACGGCGGGTTCTATATCTTTAAAATTCCTTACAACACTAAAAAACATAATAGAACATCATTTATTGTAGGATAAATTTACTAAAATATTAGCCTTAATAGAGCTGTTTACATTCAATAGTTCCCGAGATAGTTTTTCAAAAACCAATATTTTTTCCATATAATGAAGAATAATATTGTGAAAATATCATGGAAACTATTACTCCTTACGGTCGATGAAGAGATGTTTACTAGCTCTAAATTGAGGGCTAGGAGTAGCAATTTCTGTGATATTCACAAAATATTGATTTTTCCTTGTTTGAAAAAAGTTTGGTTTTTGAAAAGTAATATCTCAGGAACTAGTAGAATGCTGATGCCGCATGATTAGCACCTAAATTATAGCTAGTGGTAGGTACCATAATGTTTACTGTAACCTTCATCTTCGTAGAAACCGAAGTTTCCATGGTATTTGCCAAAATCAATTCATAAAATATTAAGTTTTCCTTATTTTGGAAAAAATGTTTTAAAATCTGTATTTCGAGGCATTGACCATAAAGAACTCTATTACGGATCATAATTTAGCAAAGTTGTCCTAATTTTTAAATGATGTTAATGTTTTTTTTTTTCTTTCTTTTTCGGCCAAGAATCAGAAGTCCTATACTGCCTAAGCATGGCTGGGGATCTAAGTTTTTCATGTTGTGGGACCACAGCAAAATGCTTACCACTCAATGAAAAAAATCAATGCCCCAGGCCGAAATCGAACCGGCAACACCAATAGATATCAATTCGGTAAGACTGTGTCTTAACCGCTGAGCTACGGGTGGCCCAAGATGTTCATGTTGTAGATAGTTATAAAGGCGCATTATTTAAAGTGAGGTTTAAATAATGTACAATGATTTTTTTTTAGTGTCGTTGATAGTTTTAAAGATAAAGAACTTCTAAATGAAAAATGAGCGTTTTTTTCGAATAAAATAAACTTTAGGGGGCGTACCCCTTCAATACTTAATTATTTACTTATTAATGCCATTTACTATATCTCTTTTACAGTATAGGAAGCATTGAATGTTTTTCTAACAGAAAATAACGTGCCATTTTTTCCCTTCGAAAAAACTCAAAAATGAATTTTATGAGATTTCTTGAACAGCCGCCATTTTTTATTCCCTCTTACCTTGGTCACCTTGGCAGAGTCATCAATTTTGTCTCTTAATTGTTTATAGTTTTCATTAAAGTAATTTATAATTGGGATGAAATAAAACTCCCCTTTTGGGTTCGTGGATTAATTAGTTTAGGTGATATTTTAGGTATGGGTTGAAGCTCTTCATTCAATTTAGTTACCATGTAAACATAATTAATAATTTATTTATTCACCCTTTATTAGCCATTCTTGATCATCTGTTTAAGAGCATCTCTATGTTCTTATATTTCGCTTTATTCAATCTACATCAGTTGGAAAATAGTAGGAATGTTTGTACTTTGTAGGAATGTTGTATCCGCAGTACTGGACATAGTGATGTTAATCTCAGAGTAAAACGGTAGCAGGTCAACTAGATTCGCTATATTTTATGGCTCTAATTAAAACAGAAAAATCCATTCCAGAAACTCTAATTTATTACATCGTTTTGAGCCCCACGCACTAGCCAACGTGACTTCCTGCTGATATCCAAAGAATTCACACCCCCTCCAAGAGCGTAGCACTGACCTTATTAAGATGGCGATGACCTTTAGATGCCACGACATTTAGGCGCGGTCCGGGTGAGCTTATCTTTTGAGGATGTCCAGTAAAAAGACCGTTAATGGCCTCGGATCCTAATGGATCACGATGTGAAATGCTGCTGTGTGAACCGTTCCTTGGGTAACATGGTTAAGTCAATCTGGAGCAGATTGGGACAGGTCACCAAATGCCTCACAAGCCCCATCTTATTTTTCATTACCTCAAACAATTTAAAACAGATAAATCATTGGATCGTGATTTGATTATTATTTAGTATCAGTGTGATTAGTGTAATACTCGTACTATTAGCACGCTTATTTTAGTCGAAATTTACAAGTTAATGGAAATATGTATATACGTTTTATTGTTTTGGATGTGGCAAATACTTAGCTCCTATTTTTAGATTCATTGAACGCCCTTGCTTTTTTTCTCGTTAGAACGATGTCTAAGGCTATGATACACCATCTAATGACTTAGGTGACCTTAAGAATGTCATTATCGATAATCGTCACAAGAACAAACAATAAACATAATCAAATAAAAGTTTCAAGTATAATTAAAAACTTTGAAACCATTAATAATTCAACTGGAAAATTCAAACAATCATTCTAAAGGAGTAACTTAAGGAAGAAGAGCACTCAGAAATTTTTTAAACAAAAGAATTGCAAGAGGAGACAGAATATTTATGATAGATGTTGAAGTCATTAAGGCAGTTAATTATATAATTAATATAAGGAATAATTATATAAGTAGTATGAACAATTAACAATACTAATGATAATATGGTATAAACTTCTTTAAAATGCAAATCTGCAGAAAAAGAAAAATTACCAAGCTACGAAATTATCAAAAAAGACAATATGAGTACGATACAAATAAGAGTTTTTTGTTGTGTCATCTGTAAAATTTACTAAATATACGGATTTTAAAGCCAGAAGCTAAAAATCTGAAATAATTTAGCTTTAAGCTAAAAAGATAGAAATAATAAAGTCTTGTGGAGTTAAAAGTTAAAAGTACATTTTACTAATAACATTTTTATTTGGATAATCTTCACGTTATTTAACATTAACTTTAGTAAAAATAATTTTTTATTGATCTATACTTTTAATAAAAATTTTTATTAATATATTTCTAAAATATATTTTTATTTCTATTTTTTATGAGGACACGTTTCCATTTTTATACATCCTGAAACTCTGGTTTGTTTTTATTTTATTTATTTTCTATACAGTCTTCCATGTCTGTTTCTTTAGAGGGGTAGTATTAAAAGAAACGCTATAACCCCATAGGATCAAAGACTAACGCCAAAACGTAAGTTATCGGTTGCCACGACTGTTACTTCCAGCCAGACTATTTTGGCTGCAAAGGAAATTTAAATTCCCAGAATATTTTTGAGAGAACAAATTGAGGTGTGTTTGCTTAAAGTATTCCATGCCATCTGCTCAGTTTGTTTTAGAGACACCGAGAAATTGGCGGTTGTTGTGGTGCTTCGCCTTAAGTCTTGAAGGGTTTCTTTAGGGGTGTTATACTGTTAGTTACCTAACTGCTATCTTCTCTTGTTACACAACTCTAGCTCTCATTATTAAACTGTTTAAGTTATAGACAATAGAGTAGTTAATTTTATGATTTTATTCAGATCTTTTCTTTCATAATACTATTAATTCAGTCATTTTCCGCAGGATTTAATAGTTTCTGTAGACTTATTATTAATTATTTCAGTCTCTAATTTAATACTATTTTATAGGTAATGTAGGATTAGTGCATTAAAGCAGCTATTAGACACTTCAGTTTTCCTTTTGTTCATTGATTTACACCTACTCCCTGAAGAGAAACATAAATACCAATAGTTCAAGAGCGGAGGAAAGTTATTTCACCCCCATTTAAATTACTTTAATGAAAACTAAATATAATTATTAATCAAAATTAAAGACTGCCAACCATAGTTAGGGGAAATAAAACTTGTTTGTTTGATAACGTTATAAAAAAAAAGTTCATTCGGAGCTCCACAACACAAACATAATTTAAAGTAGAGTAAATTTGCTAAAATATGAGCTACATTAAATATTTCTCAATTAACAGTTTTTCTAAAAAGCAACTTTTTCCAAATAGCAAAAAATCGATATTTGTGAGTTTATTTTAGCAAATATGGAAACTATTACTACTAAGGACACATAAATGTATATTAGCTCTCAATTGAGGAATAGTAGCATTATAATGCACTATAATATGTTACGAAGTTTTTTAGTGCTGTGTGATTGTTTTAAGGATAGAGCTCCAAATGAAAAATCAGTGAAACTGGGATTTTCTCGAATGGAATAAACTTCAGGTGTGTGAGAATTTAATACTTTAATAATTTTTTTTTTAATATTTATTTATTGCTATTTACAACTGTACATTATAATACACTTTAATAATTACTTTTCAATGACATGTACCTGTATCCCTTGTATTGCATAGATAACAATTGAACCTTCTTCTAACAAAAAATAACGCTCAATTGTTTCTTTACCTTAGGGAAAAAAAATAATTTTTTTTTGGAACTTTTAAAACAGCCGCCATCTTTATCTCTCCTTTCCTAAATTATGTTTGGCAGTCATCAATTTTGACCCCTAACTTTATATAGTTACTATTAAAGTAATCAAAATTTGAGGTGAATTAACAACTATTCCTTAATTTTTTTTTCACATCTTCTGTTAAATGTGGAATGATATAAAAAAAATCTTATTTTATAATTGTTTACAAAATGAGAATTTTTTTTTATATTTATAAATTCCTTAAGTTACTGTTTTTTCTTATATTTTATTGCGCAGGCTTTCCATTAAGGGAGTAATTTTCTAATGGGGAAGCAAGGTTTGAGAGTTCCAACTACCCGTTTTTCCAAACATTCCTAAGCAGCTGTTTACCACAAACTTGGGTACTTCACTCCATCTGTTGATGTTAATATTTTTTGCGGCCTCTTTTTCTGTTTAGGTTAGTGGCGGGTGTTAAACATAATTTAAGTCGAAAGTAAATATATGATCTAATTTTTTCAATATGTTTATTTATTTTAGGACCCTTCAGAATATAAATACAGAAAATAAAAATTGGTGCCTTAGAGTAGAAAGCAAATGATGAACAAATATGATGAAACAATATAATTGGCAATGAAGAGTAAATAATGTTAAAGTCAGTATTTACAAATTTTTAAATAAATACTCTAAGAACATCCATTTCCAATCCAATAAAATATAAAATTAGTAGTCCTAATTAATTTATAAAAAAATATATGTGCAATAAAAGTCCGATCACAGAGAGACTACAATATGGACATTTAGAAAAAAAATAATCACAAATTTTAATATCAAGACAAATCCCCTAAAGGTGTGATAAAGGACAAAGGATGATAATATTTTGGTATTTGCTTCGGTGAAAGGAACTAGTCCTGCAAGTGGGCCTGTTGGTAATTTTTGCCAAGTGTCAATAGTCATTCCTCCGGACAGCCTAGAAATAAATATTAACTCCCCCAGGTGCGAATCGAACCCTCTTTTTGAACTTTCTGAACTGGGTGCTCTGGAATTCACGCTCCGACATGCATGCAAGCTCCTAGAAAAAAAAAAGGAAAGCATAAAATATTCTATCGAATTAAAAAACTTTGGTTAAACCAGAATGCATACATTCATGATTCAAAAATAAAATATTGTCTTTATCAAAGTATTCTAACGCGTGTTTTGTCAACTCATTTCATGTACAATATTTAAATTACGTTAATTTTAGCTGAATCCAATAATTAAAAAAATATTAGAACTGCTAATAATAAAATAAAACAAGCAACATTTTCTTATCCACCCTTGTATGTGTTCCCTAAAATTAATATTAAACAATAATTAAAGTTTACTTATACGATTTCATTATTCCTTAATTAAGAATTTATCTTCTTTCCCCTTAACTCGTACCACTTATCACCTTTAATTGAACTTAACTATATATTTCTGTTTCTATAATTTATTTATAAGCACGAAATTGTTTATTGAATTGAGAAATCACAAAATAAAATGAAATAACGATGACTAACTCAAATTGTGTCCCAATAACGTATTTATTAGCTAATTTATTTATTTTACACATTGAGATATGTTATCTTATCTGATAGTTAATAAGTTTGTTTAGTACTCAAGAAGTTGTGTTGTACTCTGAATATGTGTACAAACATTCGAAATTTTCTTTTCATGTATTGATCTTTCGCTTATAAACAAAACAATTATAATTATTTTAGCAAAGATGTACCGCTGAAGACTGAATTGGAAGTCAAGTATCTCAATGCCAGTTAGCGCTAGCTATTTCTTATTTACTTTCTAGTTTCTTTTCTTGTCCTTCATCCTGATTATCTTTATTCATCGGTTCTTGATTGTTCCATTGCGCCCCTTGTACCTTAATGGCGTCAAGATCCTATTGTTTATTTAATTACTTATTCCCAAATATTTATTAAATGTTTAGTGATTATCATTAAGGTTACAATTTAGCTTAAACATTTTTAATTGCTTTGTTACTAAAAGTAAGGTGATAGTAATTTTATTTTGTTTTTTCAGGTGAGTTCACTACTCAAGTCATCATTAAGGTTTGAAAAATATATAAGTAAGTCATTATTATTTCTAACAATATTAAGGCTAAAAATTTTTTAAACTGCTGTAAGCATACGTTTTCTTCGTCATGGTCGCTATAGAAGCAGTTCTTAATATACTCATAATAATTTCAAAATCGGAGGTAACCTAATTTTGTCATCGTTCTGGTTGACTCAAATATTTATTTTTAGCTTTTCGCTAGGAATAGTTTTTTTTTTATCCGGTTATTTAATATTTAGTTTTAGTAGTTAATATTTAGTAGGGGATACAAAATAAGATTATGGATACCAAGATATTCATGTAACCACCTCGGGTTAATGAAGAGGTTTCAAATAACATTGGAAATAATTTCAGGTAACCATAACTAGCTATAAAGGGAGGTATCTTTTCTATAGTAAAAATAATCCTCAAGAAACATAGTTCCGCATGATAACTTTATAATTACTATCTTAAGTTGTAGTTTATTTAGTACTTGCTAGTATATGATTCTATTAAAGTTATCAAAATCACTAATGTGTTGTTTTTAGTATAAGAAATTCTTTTTCATTTTTAACATTTAATTTTACCTAGTTAATTTTGTAACTACGTTTTTTTTCCCTTAAAGTTATTGAGTTTAGTGAAATTAGTTTTAGCAAGATTAAAATCCATAAATTTCTTATATAATAAGAAATGTCAAGTAGGCTTCTAAACACCATAATTTCGAGATATGGAAACCATTGTTGTATTAAGCAAAGAATTTTCTAATATTTTAGAAGCTATATGAAGGCGTATTTGACCCCTCCATATCTCGGAAAATAGTTGAGAAAAATATGTTATATTACCACTTTTTTTTTAATTTAATGTGTTTCAATTCTGAATGGAATCCATTTCACTAAATCCAGTACTTTTAAAGATATAAGTAAAAATCTTGTTTAACCCAAGGTGTATCACTTTATGTACTGTGGGGTTACTATACAATATAAACCTATTTAATTTTTATTTAATGTTGTTAGTGTCTGATTTGACTGGAATAAATAATCTTTTTATTTTTCACAATAAGCCTACAGGAATAGTTATTTAGTTCCAATAAGCCAATTTAAATTTTTCAAATCTGTAATTTATACTTCTACTCCAACTCCACCCAAACCTGTTTTTTTTTTAATAAAAAAAAATTTGAGTTTAATTAAAATATATCCTTATTTTTACTAAACCCATGCCTATTGAGAGAAGAAAACAGTAAAGACTGGTTTTGATTATAAAACAGATGATGGGGTGGGGACAGAAAAAAATAATTCAGGAATATTGACCCAATTGGGTTTAGCTCATAGTTTTACTCTTACTTTTTCATAACTCATTTAGATATTACAAAACGTTAATTACTACATTGGTTGTCGGATTTGGAATGTGTAATTATCGGAATGAAATAGAATGTAGGCATTTTTCATATTATTATTTTTTTTCTTGCTCTTTAAAATATAATTTAAATATCTAACATAATTTTTTATAATTTAAAAATTGTTGTTCTTATCCCTTTTTAATGGTTATGTTATTTTGAGGTGTAATTATTTAGGCTATTTTGCTACACTTATAGATTTTGTTCGTTTGAAAATGATAAAATCAACCAAAATGGTTAATGGCTAACAAATTTCTCAAAATAGTTTTTATACTCAAATTAGTTTATAAACGCTATCAGTTCAGGGGAAGTATAAATTTTTGGAAGTATTTTCCAGATCCCTCTTGTTGGGAAATCCAGTCAAGATTGTTGAGAAATTATAGTTTCTCCTCCTTACCCCAATAAATAGTTGTAGAAACTTGTTCCCTGGTTGGCAGTTATCTTAAGTGGACTCTGTTAGATCTTGTTCATAATAATTTGAATAATCCCAGTATATCTACCTTATTTTACATACAATTATTAAAATATTGAATATTCCACATCAACATGTAAGTCAGGTACTCTTAAGTAATCAAACTTACAAGGATGTATGAATGTGCAATCCATTATTCATTTTATTTTTAAAATTAAATTTATTATAGAACACCGCTTCATCGGTTTTGTTCAATCGGTGGTAAAAAGAAAAGTGCTGAGAAAACACTAATTTGGTAAAGCAAAAGAAATCTCATACCAAGATTTCAAATATTGTTGTGACATCGAAGTATAATAGTGGTATGATATTGATTTAGAAAGTAAAAGATTTTATATAGACTATCAAATCGTTCGTAAACTTTAATTAAAATATGCATCTAAAAACTTAATTTCACTTTAAATTATATTGGTTGGGCTGATAAATATAACCAATTTAAATAATA
>NW_027112143.1:21673-30235 GCF_000696795.3 Halyomorpha halys | reverse complement strand
ATATGTTGTGTTGGTATTTCGATTTGATATTCGCTGTATCTTTTAACTGCATTGAGGTCCAACTATTTGAATAGAACTATTTGAATTCTGAACAATATTGTTTCACAATTCAATTTCCCGTAATAACCTATCATAGTGATTTAAAGTATTTTATTTATTGACGCGTTATCATGAGGTCAGCAGGCATTTGAGTATGTTCTTCATGTCGAAAAACTTTATGTTGACGGAGACTAATAGGAAATGTACATTTATAAAGTTATTTTTTTGTTTTGTATTACTATATTATTTATTCCTGAAATTGACTTTAAATGTTATACTTCATACAGTAGTTTTGATTGGTATTATTTTTTTTTTTTACTTAGACATTAACACCTAATTTATCTGTAAGTGTAAATGTTTTATAAAGATAACTATAGTTGACGTTAGATTGAAGGGTATAGACTACTTTTTTTTTCTTTAACAGGTAGTAGACACTGCAGGGACAACTTGGACGTTCTAAAAAATAAAATAAAAGTACTCAAGTAGTGTTTTTTGTTAGTAGGAAACAGAGCGCTGCTTCCTTGGATCCTTGAACATTATGCGGTACAGTTACACCGTGATAAATCGATTAGAATGAAACCTTAATTAATATTCTATGTCGCGTCGCGTTTTTCAAGGATTTCACCTTAGATGGGAAATACAGTGTCTCTTGCATTGAACTGAACCAACTTTTCAACGAATTTCCCAAAGGAAAAAAAACAATGAAAAAAAAAACGGATTGACAATAATTTCGTCTTTGTCGCTTCGTTTGTCAGGGTATCACATGTCATTTATACAGCATGGTTCTATAATGGAAGTATTAAAAAAAAAAAATGTTAATATTAATGAACATAGGGGTTATAAATATTTTATAAAAAAAAAAATTACATTATCCAATGAGAATTATCTATTTATATTTTCATTATTTATATTATTTCATGATTGGAGAAGTTTGTCGGGGGGTGCGGTCAGCAAAGAACAACATAAATAAACAAAACCATATTTTATACCGACGTTTCGACCTGAGTTTCTGGTCTTCATCAGGGATTATGGCGTAGAAGGTAGGCCTGCAACTCGATATATATATTATTTCATATATTTTTATTGGAAATAAATAAATAAACGTGATGTTCTGTATTTGTTTTCTTAATTATTAAAAACCTGGGAAAGGCCTCCTTCTCTCCTACGTATTTATGAACTATTCGGTAGGAATAAAGAATTTAAAATATCGTTTACTATGAAATTCTATAATTTTTCTTTCAAGAGTTTAAAACATGTCATGTTCATAAAGTTGTTATCAATTGTTAGCATCAAACCATCAACAAAATGACAGTTTGTATAAATTAAGTTTTTGTTTTATGTGATTGTTCCTTTTTTTTTTCAAAATAAATTTCGAATGTTTTTCAGTTAACTTCATCGGACAGTGTTATGTATTCCTCATGTGTATCAAAGTGATCTGTTGTAGAAATTTAACGCGGATAAAATCGAGGGGCACAGCTCGTTATTTCAAATTAAGTAGTGATACTTCATGATAGCATAATTTCTTATTTAATTAATAAATTGGCAGTTATAAAAGCCTTTACGGGTGGAAGTCAATTTTTGAACACCAACTAGAAGATATTTCCTTAACTCATTTAATTTTGATTTTAATAATAGATTGGAGCTTAATATCTAGCCGTATCTTCGGCTTTTTTATTTTAAAAAAAATACAGTTAGCTATAAACTCCAGAATAAAACCGTATAGTATAATTATATAAAAATAAAAATGCCCGTTGCTTTAAGGTGGCAGAAGAGCTAACGGCCTAGATGAACAATTTCCTTGCGGTACTCCTTCCCGAGTGCCTATCTTAACATTTTATAACCCACTTTGTCCTTCCTACTCTTTCCATTTAAGAGACACTCCATTCCGAGACAATAAGGTTTATTGTCTCTTAGAGAGATTAGAGTGTCTGCTATATCCTCCACAAATAGTTCGTATTTTAGGCCGATCGAGTGTGTGTGTGTGTGGGGGGGGGGGAGGAGGAATTATTCTGCTTTCTCCGATAACTACACTAAGTTGTGCCGCACGAACCCCCGCCTGCATTAGCTATCGGTCACTTTCTCCCCGCCCTTCTCCCAATTATCTGAATTCATTTAATATATCATCTTATGGTTTTGTACCTCTGACCTTTCCTCCACGGGAAGTTAAAGTGTACATCGTCCTGGCTTGGGAATTACTATTTATAGATTGGGTTGGAATGGATGAGCTTAACAGATTTGTCTATTTACTAAATAAAGTAGTGTAGTATCTCTTATGATAACAAGAAATATTGAACTAATCTATTAACATTTCACTTCCACTTTGATTCCATATTTGAGAAACATTTAAGAGTTGGTGTATGATGTATGTCATCGTAGGAATTTAAGTAATCTTTAAAATTTCATATGAATTCAAACTTGAAAAAAAAAAAAATCCGAAGCATTTCGAAACATCAACATGGCGTTTAGTGAATATAAATATGCGGCCAGCGAAGAAATCTCTGCCGTCAGCCCTGATGAAGGCCTGAAATTCAGGACGAAACGTCGGTACAAATAAAATAAGTTTTATTTATTTGTGTCTCTTTGCTGACCGCACCCCCGACCATCTTCTAAATTCAGTCTACGGCCAACTATAAACACCTCTTTATTTCAGTCCTTAAATACAATCCTGAAGATTGAATCACGTGGGTCAGAAACCGAGCTCACTAATTTAGGGAAGTTTTTTATTTTTGTAGAAAATAAAACTTGTCATTTTAATAATTTTCTTCCGTGTCTGTCTATCTGCAGAATTGTGTTCGGGAATAACACCTACTGCCGTTAATCCGATATTGAACGAATAAGTTCCAACTTCTGTCAACAATGCTCGACCACATGTCTGTCAGGTAAATAAAAAAAAAATTAAAATACTAAAGTTATCTCCTATTTACTTCTATTATTGTCAGAGCTCTCATTCATTTAATAGTGAAATATTCCAAAATTAAACGAGGTGACATTTCATTTCTTGAGTTCATTGTTTCAAAACCAAAAAGTTTCTTGAGAACGACCAGTGATGCGGCGAGAGGGACGCGCTGGGATCTTTTGAGCTCTGCTCTAGCCCTCACACGTGGGGGATAGAGTGGGCTCAGGGATCCTCAGGTCGATTGTGTAAATATTGTATATGTTATTTTATTTATTTATTTTTCATACAGATAGTCTGATTATTATGTTCATCTTGTCTATTCTTTTGTTTGTATATATTTTAAGAGAGTTTTTTATTTTATTTTTTTATTTTTTACTTATTTATTTTATTTTAGTATGTATGAGATCATTCATCAATATTACCTATTGCCCACAACTGTGTGGCAGATTGTAATATCTATCAATAAATAAATCTATCCTGAGAACAAAAAAAAAGGATATGAACTTTAGATGTATTTAGGCTAGCGAAAGTCAAGTTTTTCTTGCATTTGCATCCATCATGCCGTATTAACCAAAGATTAATAATCCATGCGAGGAACTGGAATTCCCTACATTCCGATCCGATATTATTGATTGAAAACGGTGACTGTTCTTAGTTATGCTTTTGTGCATGGCATTTTAAAAATATCCAGTCAATTACCTGCCAAGTATTTTTGTATTGCAAGGAATTAAAAGGATTGTATTAAATATTAATTTGCGAAATAAATGTAAATCATATGTCATCGTAACTCCATTGGGTTTTACAAACATTCTTTTGATATTTTGTCTATTATCGAAAATCAATTCAATTTTTTTTGCTAGTTGCAAAATATGTAAAATAAGCCAGTCATTGTTTATTGTTTCAGTTGTCATTTCATACTTTGTACGCCTTTTTGAGCGTTAGCTTGCTTGTTCCACACTTTTTTGGTTTGTGTTATTTTTTCATATACTACGAGGGTGGTCTGAAAAGTTTCCGAGCTAACTAAAGACGGTGCGTTGTCTTGGTGAAACAGGATTTTCTTTTTATGCAAATGTGGCCTTTTTTTCCGCAAGTTCTGCCTTCAGCTTGTCAAGTATTGATGCGTAGTATGCTCCTGTAATGGTTTTTCCTTTTTGAAGATAGTCGATCAAAATAACTCTATGACTATCCCAAAAAACAGTTGTCATCACTTTTTCAGCCAAAAAAAGTTTTTCCTTCTTTTTTTTTTTGGAGCCGGTTCCCCCTTTAAAGTCCACTGTTAGGACTTATTTTTGTTTCGGGCGTATTATGGTGTATCCAAGTTCCATCTACAGTAATTAATCTACGCCATCAGAGAGTTGGAAATATTCATTCGAACACATTTTGGGTCTAATGTGAACAAACGCAACACCCAACGTGGTGCGGACAGCTTTCTCATATCTTTACAGAGATGGGAACATCGCTGTGAGAAGTGTGTAGAGTTACAAGGAGACTATGTTGAAAAATAAAAAATCCGAAAAAATGTCTTTTATTTTTGTTAGGTCGGAAACTTTTCAGAACACCCTCGTATTTACATCATTTATAATTGTGTCGAAATGATCTTATTTGGAATTTTTTCTTCTAATGCTGCAGATACTTTGTAATCTTAAATAATAATTAAATGATTGGGATCTACGACGTCAAGTAAATCATATTTTTCACTGTATAAAAGGGAATATTTAAATAATGTTGCTCACTTGTAGTTCATAAACTGTTCCATATTTTTGTTCTAATAAGTACTTCATCAATAATAGGAAATGGTTTGTATTTAATTTTTATTAAGATCTTTTTTGAGTTGTTCTTCGATATTCCTTTGTCAATGTTTCTAAATATGCATTTTATATTTCTCCTCGGTTGTTTACCTTCACATAACTGTACATAAACTACCGAAGTTAACAGGAGTTAGTAAATATGGAAATCTCCATTAATACTAGGCAATAAATTATCTCGTGTCATGGAGTGAAAGGTCTGCATTTTGTGTAATTATCTTTTTATTAAATTATTAACTAAATATTTCCTTTAAAATAACATTTTTTTTTTTTAATAAACATTAAATGATCTTTTTGATTGCGTAAAGGTTTCTGATGTGTATGTACTTACTTAGAATTATTTAAATTAATACTATTTGAATTAAGTCATTGACAAGTAATAAGTTTATAAATCTCTTTAGTAATAATCAAAAACCAAATTTATTAAAGATGTCATAGAACGTATAGTCATGTTAGTAGATTTTATTGTAATATTGTAATATTGTTGTGCTTTTAAATTTATGTTATATTATATTAAATAAATCTGTACCGCTACAACCCAGGTTAGGGTTAGATGTCCTGTATAATTATTATATTTCAGTATTATTATAGTGTATTTGCATAATATTCGTAATATGAAAATATTATAAATAAGTGAAAACTTATATGATAAATTCATATAATAACAGATAGTTATACATAAATTTTTATAGTTATACAATATTTTTATTTCTCTCTTTATAGTTTAGACACACACAGAGGGGGAGGGTCTATTCAATAAAGTATAAAATATATATGTATAAGATTAAAAAAAAAAAGAAAAAATGAATAATGGAAATTACAAAAAAATTAATTATAGCTTAAATATAAATACTAAAAAAAAATCAACATTGTATAAATTTCAATTATACGAAGATAATAAAATAATACTATTTAAAATATAACTAATTCAAATTACAATTACTTGTACTCGTACTTAAAATAACTAAATTTAATTACAAACTACTAATCTTTCTGTATGTAATAAAAAATATTATAAAATGAAAATAAATGATTTTAAAAAAATACAAAACTACTGAAAATTTTTTATGAATAAAAACTAAATTAAAACATTCATTTTTTATATGTACGTATATTACGAGGAACTGTGGTGAGCGATCGAGAAAAAAAAAATGTTTTGAAGATCTGACTTGATTTAATGCGTTTTTTGGCCATGCGAACCTTAAAAAGTTGTTTGCCAAGAATCTTCAGGGTTATATAGTGGTTAGATCATAGTCGTCCAGAACGCAGGCAAGAAACGAAGATGAAAAGGATACTACACATCTCAAATGTATAGCCATCATTTATATTATAATAAAAAAAAAAAATCATTTATTATTTGTTTTGTGAGATTACGATCACATATTATTATGACTATTGTAAAGTTATTTATAAGATCATTTTTTGAAACAAGCCATTTACTATCTAAAGCAGTTCTCAGTCTTTGCCCGCCGTTCAAGAGCTGCTTGGTCGTTAAGGATCATGACTAGAAAGTTGGTCGATTAAACACGATGCGTCTTTTAGCTCATTATTTATACCGTTCTAGAACCGTCTTCGTCAACCTTGGCCTAAGATTTTAATTGTTTCGGTTAAATATAGTCCTGGTTTCAAGTCCATGGTCAATGCTCGGTTTAATTTGTTTTAAAAACTTTTAATTTCTCACCGAGCTTAAAGTGAAAGGAATCCTTAAAAAATTACTTTCCAATAAACATTCTCGTGGGAAAGGTTCAAACCCTGATTTGTTTTTTTACCTATAGTTATAGATTTTATAGCTATATTAATTATATAGTTAAATTTTATTACAAACTTATATTTTAAGTGAGGATGGCGGTATTAGTAATATAAGTCAGAATCTGGTCGAAGTTGGTTAAGTATTTTAGACGGTGTTGGTGAGTTAGCAATTCTGTCTTAGCGTCCCTTCTCCCATAAATAGTACCTTTAAACTATCTTCTATGGAAAAAAAATTAATACGTCTATTTAAAAAAAAAAAATTAACAAAACAGTTTCGGCTATTTCATACCTGACTTGTACTACTTTCCCGGGCGGCCCTCCCTAGATTTTATAGCTTTAAATTTAAGTATGGAAAATAAATTATTAAAGTCAAAAAGATATTTTAATCTTGATAACTCTTGATCATAAAATGGTAAATACATTAATTAAAAATGTGTAAACTTTATTCTCTGTATAACTAATTTCTCTTTTGAAATAACCCCTATTAAATATAAAATGTTTTTAGACGATTATCTAAGAACAATCTATATTTCAAGGTATTTTTAAATGGATTACATGTTACTTAATTAGAAAGATATTGTAAAATTGTGTCGCTACAACATTCCTGACCAGTTGTCTTATATAACCCAGTTATTTGGCTTGCTTCATTGTGTTAAAGTACTATTATTGAATTTAATATTTCTCCAGGACTAATCTCAATGAATGCATCCACAATACATGCGTTTTTATAAAAATTAATATAATATAATAGGGTGGGAGAGGCGCGGTCAGTGATGAACACAAATAACCAAAACTTATTTGTATTAGTGGGAAAGTTTCGGCCAAAATTTCAGGTCTTGATTATGGTTTAGAAAAAATAAAATGAATTATAGAAAAAAAAAATTAAAAAGGTAAAGGAAAATATTGGTACCTAAGTAGTATTGGAGGAAAATGTATAATATTTGAATATGTATATGTTTAATACGTATACTATACGTTCACTATATATTATCTGTTATCCTTTTCGTAATTATTAGAAATATATGGTTCGAGAAAGTATTCTGGCGGTGAAAACTTTAGAATTCGACTGTTCGACGCAAAATTCGCGTTTTATGATTCCCTGAATCCAAATAACCAATTCTCGCGAAAGGGTCTGTGTATGTGTGTGATCAGCCTGATTCAAAAATTAAAGTTTTTCGAAACTGAAATTACATATTTAATGGGAGTATATGCCTGGGACGTTAAAGTTTAAAATTCGACCTACAGGAAGTACAGGAAGTGCCAGAATATATATTCCACATTTTCCCCCAAAACGACTCTAACGATTTTTATCAAACTGAGATAATGAATGAGAAATTAAGTGATCTTTAATATCGTATAACTCTTATTCTCATCGAAATGGTCAAGTTTTAAATGCCGAATTTCAATAAATCTTAAATACCATCAATTTTGTTTATTTAAATACAATAATCGGGGGGGGGGGGGCGATTGTACCAACTTCAAGGACCCTGGTTTGAATCCGGCTGGGCAGAAAATTATTTTCAGTTACACTGTAGCCGTAAGCCATTCTGGGGTCCACCGAGCCTATTAAATTGGGTACCCTCAATTGGATAAAAACCTGGCGGTTGAGCGTGATTTTGACCAGATCACCTCCTTGCACAACCATGGGTCTAGTAACAGTATTTCCTTACAAAGTACTGCACCCTTAATGGGTTATAGTGGTACAAATTTTATTTATTTATTTTTTTAAATTTAAATAGAATAATTAATTCGCATTGTTTGAAATAATAAACAATCGGTGAATACACAATATTGTAAAATTTTATAAATGACTTAAGGAGAGAAAAAAAAGGAAAATAGAGAAATATGATTCTATTAGGAAGACATTATGTTATTTTATTTATTTATTTTTCATACAGATGTTATTCTTGTCTATTCTTTTGTTTGTACATATTTTTAGAGAGTTTGTTATTTTATTTTATTTCATTTTTTTTTTTATTATTATTATTATTTATTTTTTTAATTTTATTTTATTTTTTACTTATTTATTTTATTTTTTTTATTTTATTTTAGTATGTATGAGATCATTCATCA